>NC_053156.1:173377884-173590384 GCF_016835505.1 Polypterus senegalus
TATGGTCCAGTTTTGATCAGGGTTCGGTATCAAAAAACAGTTTCAAATTTCAAACAACCAGAAAAATAAAAAGACATTGGAATTACATTTCCACTTATCAATTCCTACTTCCATCAATTGTGAGTCGAATAAAAATACTTCAGGCTGAAACGCACATCTCCCCTGGACCTGTGCTGCAACAATGGTATACCCTATATCATGCATCAATGGTGTGTGGATTTGTTTTGCTCAGCACCAGGCCATGAACTATGGATCACAGCAAATGCTCAAAAGTGTGGCTACATTTTGTTAGAAAAATTGGTGATAACACAAAATGAAGCAATTAACGCAAGATAATTTCTTGTAAGAAAAGCTATGCAACAAAAGTGAAAACATTTACTTTAGCCTTGCATTAATTAAAGAGAATGCACTGTCTTCAATGTTTTGCGATCTCCCAGCCCAAGTGCCTTAGCTACTGCTAGCACATCATACTCAAAAAACATTATATCACATAACTGGTAGGGATGGTTAACGTTTTTATAATTAACTGTGATGAAATTCTTAATTTTTTTTTTACCGCTTCATATTTTAATTTTTATGATTACCAATTTTTTTTTTTATTTAAATGTTTGCTAAAACATGCACGTGTATATTTTAACTATGGCGGAAAGCAGTGATACTGTTTCAAAACTCTTTCAATGTGCATTCACATTGCAGTAAAAATTAGGGAGCCAGTTCTGCATAAACATTGTCCTGATGTATGTGATACCAGTGTGTCTGCACTGCTTATTGTAGAGGCAATCCATTCAGTATATTTTGTTCAAATCACTAGTACAAGTCTTCAAACAGGCTGTTTATGCTAAACTTCAATTAAAACATCAAAATAAACACATATATTGGAATAGAGCAATACACTAGGACAAGGTGGTGTACATTTTAAAGAACGTTAACACGAGGGCATAAAATACAGCAAAGAATTGTGGGTATTCTGCATAAATGAATTAAGTCCCACAAATTCAGATTTTTAATGCTCTAAATTCACACATGCACTTATATGGTAAGCAATATTTGTTTAAGAATATTCAACTTCTTTTTTTAATCAATATTTCATAACTGGGCCTTAATTGTTACTTAGAAATTGCTTCATTTTTTTCACTGTTTAAGTTTTGTTAAGCTTGAATGCATACACAGGATGTCAACGTGTGTTACAGTTGCTCAGCATCACTCAGTAATCTGATTAAAGCTTTGCAAGCACGTTGCAATAGTCAAAGATGTGGCCGGTGTGTGATGCCCCAAGTTTAAAATTTGCCTTAAACAAAATTCAAATAAACTTTCTTAAATTGAAGGCTAAAAACAGGTTGAAGTATATCCTTGTGCTAAAATCAATACAAACATTCAGGAAATAGACATGGATTGTTTAGTTTATTCATACTTAGTTATGCTAAATTTTTATTTTACATTTTATTTTATCTAACTGCTGCCAATTTGTGGTTGTATTATGACCCTTCCAGATACTTATCTGTACTCATGAAATGTGCATATTAAGTGCCTATTACAGAAATTTAAAGGTAAAGCCCACCTTTTCAGATGTATGAAATACTTTAAGGTATGGTTTGCATATTGATGACCTCTAGTATTAAACATTCAATAATTTCTAAGAGATGAACTTTAGTTTTATGCCTTTTACAGCATGTCAAACCAATGCAAATTAACAGCTACTACTTGCTTAATTTTTTCAAAAGCCCAGTCTGCTATCTGAGTTAGGTTTGATCCCCAGCCCTTTATTTGAAATACTAGAACAGTGTGACCTGGGGTAAGCAAGTCACTGAGAAAAAATATTTTATTGCAAGGGTGAATTTTTCTGCCTACAAGAAAATAGCAACTTATTTTGTAAGGTAAAGAAGAATGAGTAATTAACTCAACTAAAATGTACATGTTTATTTAAATATCTAAAGATTGACTGGGGTTAAATTATGATAAATGTGAAATTGTAAATTTGCTTTTAAAATGTATATTAAGTAGAAAAAATGAACTTGTTGGGTTTTACACTTTATTTAATTTTGCACAATTTTATTCTCACTTTGTTATATCAGAAACAAATACTGTATAAGATTAAGGGACTATGTAATGTAAAAATGTTTAAGAATATACAGTATTTGTTGAGTTAATCTGGAAAAGGCAGAGTATATGATAACAACTGATTCATTAATAAATTTAATTATTTAATGTTTGCTGTTGAATTGTTGGCCTGGTTTAATATACAGTGAAATTTGTGTCAATAATTTAAAAATCTGCAGTTTTTTAGACTAACTGTAGCATATTTACAAGCAACAGCCCTTTAAGACCATACATTTGCAACAAAAACAGGAAGTAAAATAATAACCGTGGGTTTTGCTGCAGGAGCATGGGAAAATGGCACAAGGATTAGCTATCAGAGACAGCAGCTGTTTGTTAAAAGATACCAACTATGTGAATAAAGAACTTTCTTTTAATGCTGGAAGATGCTCCTAAAGAATTTTGGGCACTGCCACTTAATGTTTTAAAAAGAAAAGGAAAAAAAACCCTTATTTCTACTTGTAGAGGTGCTTTAGGCATAGATACTCATTGGGTACAAAAATCTAATGAATATGCAAATGCTTTCATGACGGGCTGACTTTCATGATTGACTAAAATTCTGTAGATTTAAGAGAAATTTAGCTAGAGGTTTGAGGACATTGGGTTGCCACAGGACAACTGCAGATAAGTAGTATTTAGACTAGTCCAAACTAGAATGTGTGTTTAAAAAAAACATGCATGTAAAAACTGCACCAATCTTAGTTTGTTTCCCTCTTCAGCCAGAGAGCTTTGTTCATTCCAATTTACAGTGGCTTGCAAAAGTATTCGGCCCCCTTGAACTTTTCCACATTTTGTCACATTACAGCCACAAACATGAATCAATTTCATTGAAATTCCACGTGAAAGACCAATACAAAGTGGTGTACACTTGAGAAGTGGAACGAAAATCATACATGATTCCAAACATTTTTTACAAATAAATAACTGCAAAGTGGGGTGTGCGTAATTACTCAGCCCCCTTTGGTCTGAGTGCAGTCAGTTGCCCATAGACATTGTCTGATGAGTGCTAATGACTAAATAGAGTGCACCTGTGTGTAATCTAATGTCAGTACAAATACAGCTGCTCTGTGACGGCCTCAGAGGTTGTCTAAGAGAATATTGGGAGCAACAACACCATGAAATCCAAAGAACACACCAGACAGGTCAGGGATAAAGTTATTGAGAAATTTAAAGCAGGCTTAGGCTACAAAAAGATTTCCAAAGCCTTGAACATCCCACGGAGCACTGTTCAAGCGATCATTCAGAAATGGAAGGATTATGGCACAACTGTAAACCTACCAAGACAAGGCCGTCCACCTAAACTCGCAGGCCGAACAAGGAGAGCGCTGATCAGAAATGCAGCCAAGAGGCCCGTGGTGACTCTGGACGAGCTGCAGAGATCTACAGCTCAGGTGGGGGAATCTGTCCATAGGACAACTATTAGTCGCGCACTGCACAAAGTTGGCCTTTATGGAAGAGTGGCAAGAAGAAAGCCACTGTTAACAGAAAACCATAAGAAGTCCCGTTTGCAGTTTGCCACAAGCCATGTGGGGGACACAGCAAACATGTGGAAGAAGGTGTTCTGGTCAGATGAGACCAAAATTGAACTTTTTGGCCAAAATGCAAAACGCTATGTGTGGCGGAAAACTAACACTGCACATCACTCTGAACACAGCATCCCCACTGTCAAAAATGGTGGTGGCAGCATCATGCTCTGGGGGTGCTTCTCTTCAGCAGGGGCAGGGAAGCTGGTCAGAGTTGATGGGAAGATGGAAGGAGCCAAATACAGGACAATCTTGGAAGAAAACCTCTTGGAGTCTGCAAAAGACTTGAGCAGCAGGACAACGACCCTAAATATAAAGCAAGGGCAACAATGGAATGGTTTAAAACAAAACATATCCATGTGTTAGAATGGCCCAGTCAAAGTCCAGATCTAAATCCAATTGAGAATCTGTGGCAAGATCTGAAAACTGCTGTTCACAAACGCTGTCCATCTAATCTGACTGAGATGGAGCTGTTTTGCAAAGAAGAATGGGCAAGGATTTCAGTCTCTAGATGTGCAAAGCTGGTAGAGACATACCCTAAAAGACTGGCAGCTGTAATTGCAGCAAAAGGTGGTTCTACAAAGTATTGACTCAGGGGGCTGAATAACGCACACCCCACTTTGCAGTTATTTATTTGTAAAAAAATGTTTGGAATCATGTATGATTTTCGTTCCACTTCTCACGTGTACACCACTTTGTATTGGTCTTTCATGTGGAATTCCAATAAAATTGATTCATGTTTGTGGCTGTAATGTGACAAAATGTGGAAAAGTTCAAGGGGGCCGAATACTTTTGCAAGCCACTGTATTTTTTGATAGTCTTTTTATAACCAGGTAATTGCTTCAAGTAATATATGGCATTTACTTTCAAGCATTTGCTATGTGACATTCTGTAAGTAACTCCTCAGGATTATATGCTTTGGTCTGCTTGCTTTCACGATGCATACTTTGAAGTGAATTCCTCATGACCCCCAAGCCATGTTCTCCCAATCTATCTACTTGCTTCACAGGAAGAATCACAGGAGACATAAATGTCACTGCAGAAGTAAGTAAACCTCTTGATGCAGTCGACACTCTCTGCGGAAAAGCACTCTGCTGATGGCTTTGCACAAGGGATCATTAAAGGCCTGGATCTTGGTTTTTATCCAGGACACTCGCAAGCCCAGACACTCAGAATCCTCACTCAGTCTCTACATTGCCCCAATCAGAGCCTCCATTGACTCTGCGAAAGATAATAGTATTGTTGGCAAAGTCAAAATCAGTGAATCTTTCTTCACCAACAGATGCCCCACAGCCACAGGACACCACAACCCTACCCAACACCCAGTTCATGCAAGTACTGAACATACCCCTGACAAACTACAGAATCAACTGGGGAAAAAATCCAGTAACTACTGGGGGATCCTGCAAAGAAGTCTCAGGATGTCCCAGAGGGAAGCTGGATCAACTGAGTCAAATGCAGTATGAAAATTGACAAAGGCTACAAAGAAACTAGAAGATATTTGCACTTACATCTAATTGAGATCCCTCAGTGCCAGGATGCAGAATGCTCTGGTCGCTGGCAGATGACCAAGTGATCACAGATCCCATTGAGGATGAATCTAGCAAGGTCCTCACTTAGCACCGAGAGCAGTGTTATCACCCTATTAGTGCCACAATCCAGGCGATCATCCTTAACTTTCAAGATAGGAATAACAAGTCACATTTTGCAGTCAGCTAGGATGACACCTGTCTCCCAAATGGAAGCAAAGATTGCTTGCAATGCCTGGAGGACAGCCTTACCACCAAAGTGGTTCAACCCAGATACCACAGACCTCTGAAGCTTTCCCTACCCTCAGTTGACTCACCACCTGTGCAATCTCAGTGAGAATCGGTGGTTTACAGCTAATTGGAGGATCATCCTCAAGAACCGTGGACCCAGAGATATCCAACATCCTTGCTGGCAATCAACAATTGACTACTTACATCGCTGTTGGACAATCTTTTGATGATGATGTGAACCATGTGATTAAACATACTATAAATACCCTGTTTACACTAGGCACTTGCAACCCGAATGTATACTGCCACACATGTGCGCATGGGTAGTTCGGGCTTGAGTAAGGGCAGTTCCGAGTCATACCAGAATGGGGCAGAGTACACTGACTCTTTTTCTCCATTTCCTGCAGACCATTCACGGGAGATTCCACTTTGACGTCACTTCCGAGACCAAGCCTACAGAAGAAGACCGTGCTGGCTCCAGCCCCTGTGATGTCACGTTCAGGCTCGAACCTATGGCTGAAGACCTTCATGAGCCTGACCCCACTGATCTCACTTCCTGTCTTCCCCTTTTAAAAGCATCCACCTTTTCCCTATTCCCTCAGTTCTGTTTTGGACTCTGTTTTGTGCACAGCAGTGCTATCATTTAAAACTACAATTTGCAGCCAGGAAACCAAATATACGGGTGGCTTTTTGTGGCTTTTGTGACAATACAAAAAGCCTGTAAACGCATTGCAGATGCATTACATTCACACTAGAAACATTAAATGCTTTTTCTTTCAGAAAATTCAAATTAGCAATCTGTTAACCTTCTCTGTTGTGGGGTTCAATGTGGTTGGCATGCACTTTACATTTTTTTAATGATGGCTCATCAGAGAAGTCAAGAGAGGCAGAGAATGTACTACAATGCTGCAACTCTGACAAAACTGCAAGTGTACTGTGGGTCAGTCAGGATGCATGAACAGACTCAAAACTGATGAGACAAAATCCCACTTGGACCATTCAATGACCTCTACTGCTTCCTAGTCTCCACATGTTTGGTCTCACATTTTTCTATATTTGTTGAAGACTGCAGTCTCTCAGGCAGCTAAGAAGACGCGATTTTGAAAATATATATCTGTCAAAAAGCATGTTACAAGAGAATATTCCCATTTAAATATCAGAGTAGATAAACTGTATTAATCCCATTGAGAAATTTGGTATGAATAAATAAGCTATGAAAAAAATGAGACACAGTATGAATGTCATGCTAGAAGCATGTAGATGGCAAGTCAGTATCTAAAAGAAAGACAGATGAAAGGTGAAAAAGAGATCGTCTTGAAGTGGTAATTTGGTCAGCAAATTGGTGAATCACTTCAATAGATGCACAAAACCTGTATAAATACAGCTGTCTCCTTGGTGTTTTACTAGGTATTTGGGGGCTGCCAGAAATTTGCAGACTCCAATATTTTCAAGTAAAAAATAAGATGCACTTGGTTTTACATTATTCTCACAGACAGGTGAACAAATAAAAAATGCTAAAAATCACCTGTCAATAAGAAAACAGTCTCTAGAGTACCAAAAGTAAGAGTAAAGCAGCTCATCTTTAATGAAAAGTAGTTCTAATTTAAGGAATGTCTTTTGTTTATCTTAAATACAACACGACAATACAGAATCTTAAAGATAATTCCAAGAAGGCCATCTTGTCAATCGGCAGATAGCCATATGCCTTAAGCAGCACTTGTACATTGCAATTAGGATTACTTTTCTCCATACTACACATTCAGAAAAACAGAAACTAAGCCCACAGACAAAGCTGGCAGCTATCAGTAAATCTCACCAATTGCTGATGGCTTTGTAACATATGGGAAGAAAACAAAAATAACAGAGATACAATAAAATGTAAAAGTTTTACTTAAAACAGTAAAAAATGTTTATGTATTGCTATTTTAGAGAAAACATGCATCATGGGAAAGCAGTCCATTTCTGTATTTAATACTAATGGAAAAAGGCAGCATCATGCTTTAAAGGCTAAAAACAAGGAATTTCGACAGAAGTTGTCTGAGGAGATATGTGATCATAATTAAAATTGAAATAATGATAAAAAGAAATACATATCTGACTGTACAGTGCACAAAAGCAACATACAAGTAAAGGGCAGGAAAAAAAATAAATTTGTAAAACTTTAAATGTCACATTCAGAGCTAACAACAATTTATGAGATATGCTTTAAACAGTCAAAAAAACAATTAATAGCATTTCACTACAGTAAGATTTTTTTATTTTTATTTTAAGGGCTAAAAATGGCAGCATATTGCTAGAACTGGTCCAGTGGTAAAAGGAGTTTGAAAATTGTGGGCACATTTATATATAAGATATTTACACTGAAAACAAAATAGGTAGGTTTCAACAGCCATGAACTTCAGAGACACTGTTTCTTTTCAAAACAAATCAGCTTCCTTCAAAAGTAAACAATGAACAATCACAAAAATTGATAATGAAATTGCTTGGTGTTTTTGAAGTTATGATTATTTTTTATAATTATAATTTGAGATTTGCTCCAGCCTTTCATTTGGCTACATAGCCCCAAAAAGTGTCAAGTTAAACATGCAACAAATGCCTTAAAACCTACCAGAATATATCCAAGTAGCAGAAAATATCACTGCGTAACTGATTCACATCCTGAGATAGAAAATATTAAATAAGTGCATAACTGAAAAGGTTTAATGAAATATTATTGTGTTTATTGCATATTATCTATACTAATAAAAGGCAAAGCCCTCACTCACTCACTCACTCACTCACTCATCACTAATTCTCCAACTTCCCGTGTAGGTAGAAGGCTGAAATTTGGCAGGCTTATTCCTTACAGCTTACTTACAAAAGTTGGACAGGTTTCATTTCGAAATTCTACGCCTAATGGTCATAACTGGAAGGTATTTTTCTCCATTAACTGTAATGGAGTAGAGCTGCAAAGGCGTAGGGGCGGAGTTTCGTGTGACATCATCACGCCTCCCACGTAATCACGTGAACTGACTGTCAACGCAGTGCGTAGAAAACCAGGAAGACCTACAAAAAGCGCTTAAGAAAACATGCATTATATAATTGAGAAGGCAGCGAAACAATAAGAAGCGAGCGAGTGGCATATACTACCATATTCATGAGTGCTGCTACCTCGGAAAGAAAGCAAGGTGTAAACCTAAACTTTAAATTAAGTTCATAGACAGGCTACCGCTGGCGTTTCACATGCCCACAGGTAATGCGGGATACAAGTTTAATGAGAGGCGCGGGATATAAGCGAGAGTTTTGATCACTTTGTAACTAAGTTAAAATTGTAGGTGAAGGGGTGTGCTTATGCAAATTCCGAGACTGTGTTTGTGGGGATTGACAGTTAAGGCGGGTGGGGGAGTCACGTCATCATCTCCCCTCCCATTTACCTCAAGTTAATACACACGCTGTCTCTAGAGTTTCAACACACTGAATCCTCCAGGCACTACTTACAAAAGGTCACATTGACATTTTTAAAATCTTTCCTTTTCTTAGCACAAGCACAGCTGAGAAGCTTCGATGCATGTGCTCCATAACGCGTTGAAAAATAATGCATTTAATCACACTTTGCATTACAAGCAAAGGGGAGCTTTTGTCAATGCATGATTTCCTGGTACACCGATTACATTGATCAGCGCATCCCGATTCATTTTACCCTCGCACCACCTTAGTTTGAGAAGAAGTATGAAAAATATGAGGTTAACACAGAAAAACAGATCACCAATTCAAGCTTTATGAATAATCGATTCGCCATCAATAATTGTTTTGGTAAAGCCATCCTCCTTCCATTTTATAATTTTTCCGCCACTAGCCATGATTAAATGAACGGTAAAAAGTAAGAGCGAGGGTGACTTATTTAGGCAGGAATATATATGATAGCAACACTCATGACAATGTCAATCATGTTACGTTATTATTAAAATGTTTCCTTTTCTTTTTCATTACTTCTTTAACACACTACTTCTCCGCTGCAGGCGGGTATTTTGCTATATATATATATATATGAATTACCTCCAAAGAGCGCTGAGACTTTTGATATCATGAGCGTGTGTACAAAGGGGTCTCCTGCCCAGCAAAAGTCGAGCAGCCAGCGCGTGCTAGCTGTGCCGCCTTTGAGACGCTGACTGCGCTTCTGCCTTAAGTCAAAGTGAGCACTTTTAATTTTTTTCATCCGCCCCCTGAGCTATAGCCCAGACAAGTGCAAACACGGGACCCCTTTTCTACACCACGGCAAAATAATATTAAGGCGATTCACACTTTCTTTTGCACGTATACGATTATCAGGTCCTCAGCTCGGATTATGAACACACGCATACGAGTGGAGGACTCACAGTGCCATCACAGCCGATTAATGGCGGGACGTCTCACCAGTCTACACAAGACCCACGCGACTGTCGCCAAAAGGCGATCATAACGTCAGCGAACACATCTCTCTATACTATATAAAAGAAAAAGGCAACTTTCCTTTCTTTACACCTTTTTCCTTTTATCCCAAACCAAAGCCTTTCTCTCTTAACACGCAGAGGACACAAAAATAATTTTCTTTAATTGCCGGTAAGGCACATTACCAGAGGCACAAATTTGAACGTTCACATAGAAAATGTAATTTCTATACCACAGCCGTCGTGTAGCCTTTCAAAAGGGATCTACTACCGAGAGATGATCCATATACATTTTAGCTGCTGTTAGTTACTTACCTGTTGCCGTGTTACACAGTCTTTAAAATGTAGTTTACCCCCAGACAACGAACCGCTCCAGTAGTGCTCAATGTACCTGTACTTCTTAAAACGTTAATGTTTTACTGTTTAATAACTTATAGACTATATTTCATTATTTTTCCCTTGCACTCAGTGACCAAAGCTATACACACACACGGTAGCAAACCCGGTGCATCCTGGGATATAGACACATACAAACATACACACAAGTATATGTATGTAGATATGTAACAGTTCCTTATATATATGTTATGTGTATATATATATATATATATATATATACACACACACACACTGTAATGGATGGCGGCCATATCTAGATTATATATATATATGCAAAGCCCTGCTGGACCGTGGGGGCCACACAGGGAGGACACACACACACACACACACACTACAGAAACACACACACAACGAGCTGAGCTACATATATATAATTTGTGTGTGTAGTGGCATATGTATGGTGTCTGGATAGATATGTAGATATGAAGATATGTATGTGTATATACAGTATATATATGTATATTATATATATATGTATGTATGTGTGTATGTGTGTGTGTGTATATATATATATGACAGCAGCAATCCAAGCTGTGAGAAAACAGTAAAAAGGAGGCGTGTCAGGCGTGTGGTACATTTTCTGATGCAGCTACCGAAAACAACTTTGTGACGCTGCCACCAAATACACAAAACAATTACTTTGACAATCGTGTTACATTATTTTTAAAATGTTTCCTTTTCTTTTCATAACTTCTTTAACACATGACATCGCTTGAAGCTGGTATTTTCCTATATATATATATATATATATATATCACAGCGACACTCATAACAGTGACAAAACAATTACATTGACAATCATGTTACGTTATTTTCAAAATGTTTCCTTTTCTTTCTCTTTCCTTCTTTAACACACTACTTCTCCGCTGCTGCGGGTATTTTGATATATATATATATATATATATATATATATATATAGATAGATAGATAGATAGATAGATAGATAGATAGATAGATAGATAGATAGATAGATAGATATGAGAACAACACTCATATCAATGACAAAACAATTACATTAACAATCATGTTACGTTATTTTTAAAATTTTTCCTTTTCTTTTTCGTACCTTCTTTAAAACACTACTTCTCCGCTGCGAAGCGCGGGTATTCTGCTAGTTATTAATATACTGTAATATCATTTAGGCTAAACTACTTAATTTAGATAATATGTTTGAATTAAAAATCAACAAGAAAAATAAAGGGCTGATTCCCAGATTCCATTTGAATATAACAGACAACCGGGACAGAGGTTAAGTAAAGTAATTTCCAAGCCTAATGCCCTGAAATGTCCTATTGCCAATTCTGTTACTGAAAAATTAGATTAAATTGAGTTTTTCTCCAGTTTCAAAAGGTGACAAAGTTACCCATTACAGAATATGCTAAATCAGAAAATGCAGACACTGTTACAGACTTGCAGCCCTACTTGTACTTGTGGACTAGGGTACCTGAAAGTGAATATTGTTACCACTATACAGCAGAATAACTTTAAATAGTCTATCTTTTCTCCCATAACCCACAGACATATTGTCAGATCATGTAGTGTCAGTAAATTGTTCAGATACTAAAAAGTGTACAGCTGTGTTTGAATGTATCCAATGATGGATCAGAATTCTAACCATGTCTGCTTTCTGACAGTTTAGGTTTTAGCTCCCTAAACTCTACATTGGAATAAAGAGGCCAGAAAACAAATGGTCATATGATTTAGGCAAATTCTGCAAGCCAAGTGGATCTAAAGATTTACAAGGATATGTGTAGCAATTGTTCTTATTTATACATATGTCTTTTCCTACGTATAATATATGAACCATAATAACACTACCTGCACTGTTCGTTGTTAATAAGGAATTTTGATAGCCTAAGTTTTATTAGCTGGCAAAGATGCATGGCAATGTAGATTTCCTGCAGCACTTCTTACTATTTGCTTAGCACATCTCAAAAAGTATTCCATATTGATGTCTGGGCTCTGGTAGTAGCTGCTGAAACAAAAATAATGGTTTCCTGATGAGTACACCATTGAATTTCTGTTCTGTCAGCTGCCCAATGAGGTCATAGTTATTTTTAAAAAATAAAAAGTTATCCTGTTATCTACTCGTACATTCCTTGTCATTGACCCAATGCTGGTGAATATGGACTGTAATTGGTACAATTTATGTAAACAGAAACATGCACAAGAATCATATTACATTTATATTATCCTAATTTTAGTACTTTATATCCACAATAAATCCCATGATATGCCCAAGGAATAAAGATTATTCTGCAAAAAGCTATGACATCAACATTTGGATGAGCGCTGTCTCAAATAATAAGTTTTCCACCTTGTCTTAACGAAAAAATGAAAGGTCAGCAACAGTTTCCAAACATAGGGATGTATTTTTAGAGAGATGATGCAAAACAGGTTACACAAATAGGACAATTTACACAAAAAAGGGGCCTAAAGCTTCATCAGTGGAGGAAACAAAATATGCCCCAGAGGCTATAAATTAAGCACACTGTAAGGAAGAAAAAAGTGCAATCTCCTTCCAGGAGTTCTGTCTGACAGTCCGAAATGAGCCCAGCCAGGAAAAAGTAGCCGGGAAAAAAAATTAAATAACATTTCCACTTTAATTCCATAATTCTAAGCAATCAGTGTTGCTTTCCATTACAAACATTTTTGTAGACATAGACATTTTTAGTGACAGACTGAAAAGGTCAAATAACAGCACATTACCCAGATTTGGAGCTTTAGTCAATGACCCTTTTAAGGGCAAAAAAGTAAATTATTCTCAAGGGCAATGTGAAATAAATGCAAAATGAGGCGCTCCTGACACAGCTCAGGGCTTCTTATTTTCCAAATCGTACTCTCTCCAATTTGCATTCTGAAAAGCCTTTTCTGTTCGTGATTGACAGACATACTTCTTCTATATTACATTTGTACCTTTTTAGCACTGCTGCCATCTAGAATTCCAAATACTACGTCAGTTGAATGTTTTTAGAAAGATACATTTTATGAACATCTTGCTAAGCTGCGCGCCATACAAAATTAAAGGCAAAAACTATCTCTTTAAGAGATCATTACATTTTAATCACATGTATATATGAGAGAACAAACTGTTCTTAAAATTGTAAATTAAAAATGCTGTAATAAACATTTAAAGTCAGATAAGAAAAATCAGGAAAACATGGACAGTACAAGTACTCAGACATAAATCAGGTGGTTACATTTTACTTCAATAAACAACCTGCAATACTAAACATTTAGTACAGTGGAACCTCGGTTCACGAACGTCTCTGAACACGTACAAATCGGGTTACGACCAAAAAGTTCGCCAAACATTTGCATCTGTTCACAACCACAAAAAGCCCGTTTCCCTTCCAGTTCGTACGCACCGATGATTTCCGCACGTGTTCAGTCTCTCCCTGTACTGTAGTACATTGTTCTTAGTGCATCACGCAGAGGGACTCTCCCTCAAAACTGTAACCTCCTCTCAACCCAGCTTACTCCTGTGGTATAGCGGGTCCACAGCTCCCGTCAAAAAGGCCAGTTTTAATAAATAATCACCGCACTCACGGCTTAGCGAGGGGGCGTGGTGGTGTGTGGCCGAAGCGGTTCCTTGAGTAGTTCGTGATGTGGGCGTTTCTTACAAAGTGCACAGGTGAGAAGCGGTCTGCATCCATAATTGTTCCCAGGAGCTGCTGATTGCCACGACTAGCACGCCTCTTCATAAATAGAAGCACGAGTTGGCTAAAGGGAAAAAGAAGAGGAGAAGGCAGGAAGCAGGAGGAGAAAGCCGGTGCAGGGGAGGGGGGAGAGAGAGAGAGAGAGAGAGAGAGGTGAGAGAGAGGGGCGAGAGCGAGAGCAGGCTCGCATGCTGCTGAGAGCGAGCAAGCTGCTGAGCAGGGAGCCTGAGTGTTTGTCTCAGTGTTACTCAATGTTTTTACATTTAGTTTACTATTACACTGTGCATTCAATGGTATAATTAACTATTTTTGTGCTTAAAAATCTTTAAAGAAATTATATTTACATACAGTTCGTACAGTCTGGAACTGATTCATTGTATTTACATACAATCCTATGGGGGGAAATTACTTCGGATCACAACCAAATCGGGTTACGACCAGAGTTTTGGAACAAATTATGGTCTTGACCCGAGGATCCACTGTACTTCTAACAACAAAAATACATTTTGCTTCCCTTAAAAGTTAATATTGACTGTTGTGGTCTATGGCCGGCTTGTCATCCCAGCCAATACCCCCAGGCCGCCAGATGGAGCCCTCTCTGCAGCATGGAGGTGCCCCGAAGACCAGCAGGGAATCCTGGACAATGGAGTTTTCATCCACAGCCCTGCTGGATATCACAGGGGCCGCTATATGGAGCTGCAGGGAGGAGCAAAGAATATTATTTGCCCTACGCCCCAGAAGTACGTCCGAGTCACATGGACAAAGGGGAATGATGTGCTTCCGGGGTGAAGAAAAAGAACAGTTTTGATCTGACCCGGAAGTGGTAAGAAGTCACATGGACTGAGGGTTCAGAAGTACTTCCGGGTCACGGACTATAAAAGGAATGTAGCAGCTCCCAGACAGCGAGCTGAGTTGGGTGGAAGGGTGGCAACGCGTCTGGGAGTGGAGGATTGTTTATTGCAATGACTATTGTATTGTTTAATGAATACAGTGGAGAGGAGGGTGCTTTGTGCACTGCTGTTTATAAATAAAGTCAACTTTTGAACTTTTATCTGGTGTCTGGCGACTTAGACAAGGGTTCAAGGGAGCGACAGCGCCCCCTATCTGTCACACTGTAAAAAAATAGAATTACTTGTCTTAACTTTGTAACCACATAATGTTACTCGTAAAACTTGTCTAAGCAACTAGCCAGAAGCTTAAATACAAATGGCATATAAAAAGAACAGGTGAGCTAAATGTGTTTCGTGAAAAATTAGGACTATGGAAAAATATAGTATAACTTCGACTTTGATTTTATATAATAAAACATTTTATTGGGGCAAATGCATGTAATTTTACTGCTGCAGAACTTAATTATGCAAAGTATTCTCTCCATTAAAGTCTATATGCAATACAATACCGTTTATTTTTGTATAGCCCAAAATCACACAGGAAGTGCCGCAATGGGCTTTAACAAGCCCTACCTCTTGACAGCCCCCCAGCCTTGACTCTCTAAGAAGACAAGGAAAAACTCCCAAAAAACCTTGTAGGGAAAAATGGAAGAAACCTTGGGAAAGGCAGTTCAAAGAGAGACCCCTTTCCAGGTAGGTTGGGTGTGCAGTGGGTGTCAAAAGAAGGGAGTCAATACAATACAATACACAGAACAGAACAAATCCTATATGAATGGCCACAAGGGTTTTCAAACTAAGACAATGTGGTTTTTCAATAAACTGCACTTTCAAATTCATTGCTGCCATTTTTCAAGTTTCAAACACTCAGCAAGACATCATTAGGTGATTTACTTATTTTCCCTGGGGAGGATCCCAGGATACAATATTATCTGACATGATATTAAATATTTGAAATGGTGGAATTATTTTCAAAGATAATGTACCTAAGCCCAAAATATCTGGAGCTATAACCCAATGTCCTACCCAACAATGTTAGCACCAAATTCCTGTGAAAAATTATACATTTCATACAGTTATTAAGGAAAGCAAAATGTGTTTATACACAACATGTAAAACAAAATGTAAAACTATAGTGGTTTTACATTTACATTTTTCCTGAAATCCAGAAATACAACTAAATCATACATTCTATGCAGAGTGAGTTTATGGCAAATAACCAAAATCATTTTTGATACAAAATAATTTTGTATTAGTTTTAATACATTTCAGATTAACTATACTGTATAAAAGGGGCTTAAAATATTGCAGCATACTCTATACTTCAGACAAATTTAAAAGAAGATTTTTGCTACCTACTCGGTGGTTAACTTAAAAGTCCCACTTGCCACTGCAGCACTGCTGAGCAATCAATTTCCAAGTACAGTACATGATGTTTGTTCCCATAAAAGCATCATGCAATGATATGTGTTTAAAACAATGGGCTGTTACTGAACTTTTTCAGCTTGAGAACGAAACACTAATGAATATGAACAGGGGGAAAAGATTTGTGATGAATGAAAAAGTTATTTAATAAGTGGCTAAGAGTGTTGGATTCAGACTGGAATAAGAAAGGGATACGTCTCACTGGCACAGGCCATTGACGTTTTTATATTATGTAGAAAAATGAAGAGTGTAACACATACAACTTAATTTTTCTATAAATGTATTTGACTGACAGTACCATTAATAATAATAATAAAAATTTTGCAAAACTCTTGGGCAATCCTATCAGAAATGACAGAAAAAGCAATCTATGTGTCATTGGTTATAATTCTGCACCTTAATAATAAAGCAGCTGCAGCTATAAATTGTACTAATTATAATTATATTGATTCAATCAAATGATATTAACCAACAACTTAATTACTTCCCTGCTCTTTCTCTTTACTTAACAAAATGTTGGGCAATTGGAAGATGTTAGGTTTAGCTGATAAACCTCCAGCCTTGAAATTAAACAGTGCAGCAGAAATGAAAAGAAAAAAATAATCATAATTTACATGTTAAAAAATAAAAACCATATCAATTAGCAAACTGTCAATGACCACAACAATTTACAAACTTTCAGTAATCTTGCTTTCCTATTATTCTGAATAAAAAAAGAAAGACAGCCTTGATTCACGCAGGTTAACCTGCACAACTACAATGACAGTTTCTTCACTTTCAGTTGACATAATCACTTGAAGGCAGATTTAGATTGAATTTAGAATTCTCCAGGCGCAAAACCTGATACAATCATAAAGAAAGTAGAAAACAAGAAACCCATATGAAATAACTTTTCAAATTCTGATTCAACTAAACTCGACAAGAGGATAATGTACTTAAAACAGATGCAAAATATAAAAAAACTAATTAACATGGAACTTTCATCACACATTAATGGCGAATATGAAACATTTTAATCTCACTTATCTCAAAAAACTTTGGACAACATACAACATTCCCAGTCATGCAGCAGAGACTACTGTGGTACTTAACACTAGAATTACCAGAGCCTACGAAAAAACTTGTAATTCCGTCCCACCTTAAATTGCTTCTTAAATCTCTTCACACCTCTCCGCCAGCGTCCTTTGTCTTCTAAATGTGCTGATAAAGAGAAGCTAGGAGCAGCCGGCTATTCCATCCTCCCACCAATTTAGAACGTGCACGAACTTCTCCCAGCTCATGCCTTGATTGAGTATCTGGGAGTGAAGTGGAGTTTTAGAGTGGAAATAATAGATCGTTATTTGGAACACACGCATTTCATGCGAGTTCCGTTTCTACAGTAATTTGTGTAAACACATTTTTAAAACAGAAACATTTTTCATATTCTAGTAGTACAAAGGACAGAGGACAAAGGACGCTGGCGGAGAGGTGTGAAGGGATTTAAGAAGCAATTTAAGGTGGGATGGAATTACGAGTTTTTTCGTAGGCTCTGGTAATTCTAGTGTTAAAATCCATTTGAACATTTGAAAAAATATCTTAAGTACAATGAAGCGAGTTCTGGGTTCTTATTATTAAGTTTAATGGTCTGACTCATTCCTGTCTATACAGTGGTCAAGATCTAATTATGCAATTTTCATTACGCTATAACTTATTAAGTTCATTACATAGAAAATCACCCACAAAATCCCAGACCATCAAGAAGTGTGCAAACTGATGACATAAAGCAAAGTCATCCTGACAATCTGGATCTGCATAAATAGATCTGGACCACCCTGTATATGATTCCACTTTTAACTTTAAACAAATAAAAAGGGAATAATTAATTGCAATATATCATTCAAATGAATCTGAATACTTCATATTTTAAAACTTAAAAACTAACACTATTATCATAACATGCCTTAAGTATCTGAATAACACTGTACTGTCTAGTCAAGGGCAACTCCCACCCTTTACAAAGAATACAGCAATAAAAATTCAACATTTTCTTTTGCATTTCATCTGGGGTCTCATGCATAACGCAGTGCGTAGAATACCCACTATAACATGGCGTGCAGACAAAAGCAGAAATGTGCTTATGCACAAAAAAATCCAGATGCATAAATCTGTGTGAACACCAACTTCCACGTTCTTCCACTCCATATATCCTGGTCAGTGTGAAAAGTAACGCATGTGCATGCGCCTGCTGTCCCGCCCCAACTCCTCTCAGAACTGAGCCTATTTGAATATGCAAATCAATATAAATAGCCGTTAAGCTCAGCCTTCTGTGAAAAGAAAATGGCAAAAGCATAAGGGAAAATAGAAAAATTTCAGCGAATACCAAGTGGAGCCAAGGAAAAACATACTATTTGTTGGTTTAAACAGTGGTTTAAACAGCAAAAGGAAGTTGATCGAGTGACATAGCGTGTCAGAGAAACTTGAAAGCTCAAGTTCACAAAGTCGCACAATGCCCGAAATAAAAAAATTGTCACATATCAAAGTCGCCGTGAAAAGACGAGTCATAGCCCACCATCTGAGTGTCATATGAAAAGCTTATTAGGGTACAGAGGAAAAACAAAAAGGCACACAGTTTGGAAAAATTATGAGATGTCAACTTTAATCTCTAAATTTCCACTTTAATCACATAGTTTATTTTGTCATTAAAGCAGAACATCATAAACTTAATCTTAAAATAGTTTAATTTACTAGTTTCCCAATACCATTGTAACTAAAGTAGCACTATGTGCTCTGTGTGTGTGAATCACTATGTGCTTCCGGGCTTTCTCTTCCTCCGACAGGACACAGAATCAATTACATTCGTGATATTACAGCTCTCTGAATACTTAAAATACTGAGATGTATACATGATATCAATTTCATGATGATAGGAGTTAAAGCATGTTATTAAACATGGGAACACGGTGGCGCAGAGATTGTTCATGTCTCACGCAAGATGCTTGCTGCGCCATGCGCGACCTTCGATGAAATACTTTATTGTAGAAGTACTGTCTCTTTCAAATGTACTAACCTCCAATTCCTGTCCTTACTTTTCTTTCTCTAAATACCCAATCGCCACACAATCAGCTCTTTAATAGACATTAAGCCATCTGTAAGCTCAGAATGCTGATTCTTCAAAATTTTTAAGGAACATCGAAATATCTTCGTAGTACGTGTTTAATTATTCTATCCATCTATCCTTCTAGCGTCGCACCAGCAAGAATACAGTGCAATCCGTGAACGGAGAGGCAGAGGCTCACTAGCGCTGCGGTACCGTGTCCTCACATGTTTAATTATTAACAATATAGATTATTTAAATGAAGTTAAAGTTTTATCTGTATAATATAATAAACATATTTTGCTGCATTTCATCTTAAAAATATCATCATATGTAAATACGCGCATTATAAAGTGGCTCAGGTTGTACAATATTATAACTGTATCGCAAGTTTACAGTGAGGTAATTGTACTTATAAAGTACAAACAGTTCTACAAGGAGCACTTGATGGACTGATTGAGTGCGTTTGGAGTTCTTGGGATGAAACTGTTTCTGAACCACGAGGAAAGGCTCTGAAGCGTTTGCCATATGAGAGCAGTTCAACAGACAGCATGGCTGAGGCAGCGTGTGCTTGATGCTGTATACCGATAATTCTCTTTCCGATCAGCTGCTGTACAGCTGTGATTCACACTCAGATACAGTGATATAAATATTCCAAGTGGTGCAGTGAGAGTAATATGGAAAAAGATGATCTGATGTGGCATCCCCTAACGGGAGCAGCTGACAGGAGAAGAAGAAGGTGCAGTGAGAGTAACAACGCTAAAGCAAATTATGGTATTTGGAATAGTTTGACCATTCTGTGGACCATTATATTGTTACAGTGTAATGGAAGGATTTTTCTAAAGAGAGGGGGGGGATCAAGAGAGCAGATGGGCGTTGGTCGCTCAGCGCAAAAACCAGCTTCAAGAAGGAAAAGTACTGGGAATATGGCCAGAGGGTCATGCTGACTTGTTTTTCACTTCAAGGGGCTTCACTACGCAATTCTTATTTTTGTGTGCCTCCTGGTACCAGGTGTCGTCATCATCAGGACCAAGTGCAAAACAACACCGCGTCCCGTGGAAAGGTGTGTGTGCTGAAACTAATCACTTCTGTATACACTGCTTACACGTAAGCGCTTTGGGCAAGGGCGCTCAATTAGTATATAAGGGAAGGTTCGCCCTCAGTTTCTTTGGAGGCTCAACCGTGGGGACAGCGCACCGCCCGGTAAATGAAAGGCAAAATGAGTTGGTCCTTTGACAAGACTGACAAGCGGGCCCCCTCAGTCTACTGGTCTGGGATGATGGCTCTATGTCTTTTTGTATGTCTGTAAGTATTGTTTTGTTTTGTATGTCTGCATTATATGTGTTTGATTATTATAGTTGATTAAGTAAATAAAATAGAAGTATTGGACCTCTTCTCTCTGATTCTTTGCCTACTTATGTTCATATCCCTGGAACCATTTTCCCGTAACAAAACATACAGGTAAATTACAATCAGATGCATTAATCTAATAAACAATATGTGGTTAATTTCAGTGTATTTATAAAATCTCCAAGTGTACAGTTAAGAAAGTAAAAGCTTTAAAGTGATACAACTAAAGACACACTTTCAAAGAAGCATCAACAATTACAGTATACATTCAGTGTAAAAGAGTCCATTGCAAAAATTTGATGAAGATAGATTCACCTTAAAATACATTCTCCACATACAATACATAAGGACTGAAAGCTAGCAGAGCTATCAAAAAGTTATGCAACATGGCACATGTTATTCTATGATTATCAATATGTAAGCTATAATAAATTTCAGTGATGGCAAATTAGGGAAGTTTAATGAGGAGCTTTTGAGAATCACGCTTGCTCAAAGTAGAGTTGGTCTTCTGGGAAAATAATTTCACTGCTTTAGATGATCATAAGACTGGATATGTCTGCAAAAGGCAGGGTTTCTTTTCCATCGAGCAGCTTTATTTTACAGTTACCATACATGTTGTGCACATCAATTATATTCAGGTTTCATAAAAAGATTCAATAGCTTTGAGCTCAAAATAACCAAACTTGGATACAGTATCATGAGGCAGATTCCTGCTCTGATACATGAATAACCAGCACAGCCAAATCATCACATGAAACATTTCATATGGGATGACTTAACTGCCTGCTTTTGCAGTAATATTTTGTCAGGTCTCAAAATGATTTCTCAAAATGTAAATAGATTCAATATAGCCAGAAGCAGCCATTTTATGAAATGGACGAAGTTTCTCTTAACATGCCAGTGAGGTACACAGCTGACCAACTTTTTAAAAAAATAGTTATTCTTTGTTTAATCAATGTCTGGCACATAATACTCAACAGTCGACACAATTATAAAAACAAGCAGTTGTTAATTATGCCAAATAACTGAACTGCCACAAAATATGCATCATAAATCATCTTTTCACATGGCAAAAATGAATGACACTGACAAACACGCCTGGATATTATTGGCAAAAAAATTTATATTGTGATATAATTTTCAAACAATTGACAGTAAATAAGCTAGTGTATACTCACTATGGATAACATCAACCGTCTTTTTTACCAAGAACACAGCTTTGTACAGTGTTGCACCCTAGGGTTTACTCTTAAATCTTACAACTGGAACCACACCCATAATGTATGAGCACTAAGCTATCTAGAGGTTAGTTCTCTTTGCAAAAATGAGCACCTATGGAAACGATTTTACAATGTCTTCCCCACAACAGACAAGTAATTTTATTTTATATGGAATAGTTTATGTAGAGGGCTGGCACAAAAAAGCACTATTAAAATGAAAGATATTACAGAAAATACCCCACAAGCAGTAAAGTCAGTAGGTTGGCAGAGTAGTCAAGAAGAGCAAAAATATTCAATTTGCTTTTGATTACAGTACAATGAAAAGCATTTGTTGCTATTTCCACTTGATTCAGTAACAAATAGGAACAATGCAGTAAATTGCAGAACTGGCACAATAAATTACAGTACAACAGTACAATTTTCAAATCAAGTTTTTCACCAGAGAACAAGTTTGATCAGACTGCTCCAGAAGCAGTTACATAGCCAGTCTCCACTTAATTTTGCTTTAATGTGCGTTCAATATGATTCTAGCATCTAAAGTTTGGAGGATGCCGACATCAGGGTTCTACAACAGATGTGACAACAACAGATGTCACCAAAAGGAAGCGATGAAAGCCCTAGGTTGCATTAATATAAAAGAAGGCCATTCTCTTCAAGTTTTAAGAATGTATATCCCTGAGGGCCCTCAGAAACAGATATTCATAACAAAACTGTCAAGATTTCCTTAAATGGTTAATTTGCTTTAGTCTTGGTCATCTACTGAAAACATAATTCCTTCACAAATCCATCAATTTTATGAGCCAGCTTAAACCAGTACCGAAACAACAAGAATGCTTATACAGTGTGAGCCTAAAAGAAGTACCATATTTCAAACGTTTATTCTACAATAACGCTACAAGATAAAATAAATTTCATTACGATACAAGAAAGGGTATACAAAAAAGATTTTTGGTGAAAATGCCTTTCTAAAAGTGTAATAGAAAAGACATTTCAGAGGGCTTCATGAAATGTTTTTTTTAATACCCTAGACAACATTAACATAACCACAGCTTCCAAGATGTATATTACTGATGTGTTTCTGCATTTACAATTCTTGTTTATATTTGCTGTTTATTTCTATAAATTAACAAACATATTTAAAAGAATATTTTTGACAGACTATGTTAACTTGCACAGGCATACTGACTTTATAATAACCAATCTCTACTGGTTATGTCCAAACAAAATTACCATTAGAAGCATCCTCTCTGCATGCTGGAAATAAGAAAAGAAGAACTGCCTGGGGTTGGATTAGCCTTGAAACCATGCAATGTATAATGCATAATAGAACCGGAATGTGCCCCACCAGCCCAAAAGCCATCTAGCCATTATCTATAACTGCTGTTTCCTGTAGACAACTGTAAGAAGCCAGCACACAGGCAGGAATTCTAAATCATAAAAAATATTTTACTGAATAGGCACACGTGGAAAGTGCAGTATGGTAAAACCAAGAAAGAAGATATAAAAAACATAAATAAGAGAAATGCCTGTGTATTTGTTTTTTAATATTTTAACAGCTAAAATGTTTATGCAAATCATATGTAACGCTCCCAAATGCATCCCACTGAGCAACAACCTTGCTCTAAATACATTTATTAACTTACAAATAAAAAATAAAATCAGAAACAATAATAATCATATCTATTGTTAAAAGGGTAAATCTCCAATTAAAGTTCAATGTCACACAGACAGTATGCAATGTAAAATACTTTTTTGCATGTCTGACCAGCATACATCATGTCACCACTCTCCGAGGCATTTCAAAACTATTAAATAGGTAATATCAGCACACAAATACAGAAACACTTAATACCCACAAAGAATGAACTTTGCTTGAAAATGAAAACTCTAAGCTATTTTTTGTCACCGCAATAAATTTAAGGTTAATAGAAAAATGGAAATAGAAAAAAATTATTTAAATAAAAGAAAAAATTAAACTGTTCTACAGAGTTCTGATAAACTGTTTTAAAATAAAAAGCCATAGTTAATAAAACACAAATTAATACACATTTCCTTTTCAATAATTAAAATTTAGTTTTAATTGCTGAATATGAACTATTTTTGCAGAAGTTAATGATCTCGTCCACATCAAACAGTCCTCAACAAGACACCAGTACATCACAGTACTCACTTACATACAAGCTGAGAAAGTACAGTATTGTCAATCCATGAAGTAAACTGGAAGAACTGATCAATAAATGCTAAACTGACACAAAACCTCATCCCTCTCTAAAGGTCAAAGCCATGTAAAATGAAGATGACAATGCAAAAGCCAAAGGTTCTGCAAAATAATATAAATACAAGATGACCCAGATGTCTCATTGCTTCTACAGACTTCATGAGCAGTTCACACCATATTGACAATGGGTAACATATTCAAGCACTTGAGATTGAAAGACTACCAAATACAAGCTACAAGAACAAGTTAAAATGCTCTCTCTTGCATCACATGCTCAAGTCACTGCTTACCTTGCAACTTACCACATTTTAAAACTGCAAATTATAGCACTTAGTCAGACAGATGGTCCAGCAAACTCAACCCTGTCTTAATTTTATCCTTGATTACCAATCTGATGTCTACTCGGAATCACGTAATTCTTATGCAGACACCCCCCACTGACACAGCAAGTTAACATACAAGTGTTTTGCCTTTTATAAATCTAATCCATAGGGCACATGTTACTGTCTTTTGTATTACCATTCTTGCCATTTTAAAAGTACTAAAATTTAGACGCATGAAACAGAAACAAGTTATTGCTCTCTATTTACTGATATGTTAAAGGAGACTTATAAATCTGTTACCTTCAAGTAATAAAGCATATCTTGCTACAAGCGTATGCAGAGTTCACCACGCCAGTGCATCAGAGTCAAGTATCATTATTAGCTAAGAATAATTTCAGCTTGTAAGAAAGTTCTTTTGCATTTTCCGTATTTGTCAGAAAGACTAGAAACATGGCTGTAATGCTGAACCATTTAAGTGGTTAGTAAAAAGAACAAACTTACTACAGGTCAAATCCCGATATAGGGAATACCAAAGTAACGAAATTTTCAGAATAACAATTTTTACTTTTTGTTCACCCAGATAAACATTCATACAACACCACGTTAAATGGATTTCATTTTAAATTGTAAATTTCAGTACAAAAACATTTTTTTTGCTCAAAAATTGCCCCTGAAGATTATAACACAATGTAAAAAATACTTATTGCCGAGTCTCAGGAAACCTGCAACAGGTTGTCTCTTTCTTTTTAGACCAAACAAGTCTGTTGTGAAATTTCCAGTCTCGGCAAGGCTCAGTGAGAGTGTAGGCGCAACATCATACACAGTCAGTGCTCCACCAAGTGTACACATGGGTACTTGTGTCATGTCCGGATACTGTGCTGATGCGAGTTTCACAGCATTTCTCAAAGTTTTCTTTGCAATGAACAAAAAAAGTGAGAAACAGCATTGGTTTATGCTTAAAGAGAAATTAACAATCCTGGAAAAAATTGATTCCAGAATGAAAAAAATGACATGGTGAAAGCATTCAGAATCGCGCCTACAGAGCAACAGAGCTGTCCTTGGACCACTGCCGTTAATGATGGCGAATCGCCAGCAACCCCAGACACAACAGTACTGTGTATGTATTTTCCTCATATCCGTTATAACAAAATATTTTTATGGTCCCATTAGTTTTATTACAATGGGACTCCACCTGTAATGAATTCTAAAACACTGCTGATGGTTTTTAAATGATAGCAGCATGCTGGTACAGTGGTTATGGCTTGGGCTTAACAGATTCAGCATCCTGGGTACAGCTACTTTAAATTTTGCAAATCCCCCCTTATATCTATGGGGTTTTTTCTCCCACATAAAAAAAAAATTAGCATGTTAACTAATGCTCTCAAACAGTAAGTGAGCAATGGACTTGAATGCGATATATAGGTCCTTCCTGTCTTACGCCTAATACTACATGATAAACTCCAGCCTCCAGCAACCCTCAACTGGATTAAGTGGGTTTGAGAATGGCATGTTGTTACAGTCATTGCTATCATCTGTTACTGAACCACTTAAATAATGGTGACAGACAAAACATCAGACCATTGTATATTTAAATGGCCAGTATGGACACCAATATGTGTTGTGTGTTATAGTAAGATGCATAGACTTTGCTTATTTCAAGAGACTGTATATCCCCAAAAGTCAGTTTTATCCAGAAATGTTAATATGAGCTTTTTCTTTCTCTCTTTTGTTGCCAACCATTCAAATCTTGTGATACCATAATTAATTTTATAGTCTAAACTAGAGCATTACTGTTAAAGTTGATTTAAAACATGCTAGATTGTTGGCTATGTGAAATCTCTCCCCATGTCTGCATGGGTTCTCCTAAAACATTTGTGTTTATGTACATAAAAGTTGTATGCTTAATGTTTTATTAATATTTTTATTTTTTATTATCTTCAGCAAAAACCAGTATATAGGGAAATAAATTTGACTTAACGAACAGTTTTACATTAAAAAAAAAAAAATTATCAAATCAAGGATTAAGACACCTGCTACCTATATTTCAATGCACTTGGGAAATTGTACTTGTGTATATTTTTACTTTAGCAAAACACCAATACAGAACTAATCTACCCTGTACTGTACAAGCATAGTTGAACAGATGTTCTCAAAGCCAAAGGGAACCAAGCAGTGAGCTACATTTCTATTTGGTGATGTTAAAAGTACAGTATTTAATAAAAAAGTGAGAGTACTGTCAGAAACAGACATTAATTAAAAAACACTACAAGATGGTGAAATATGTACGATTACACAAGACAACAGCAAACCCATACTAAATATACTATTCCCAAATGGCTAAACATTATCCACAATGTGCCAAAGCCAAGATGAACAAAAGTTAATTAATGCTGATAGACTCATCAAGATTTAAAGCTTCAAATTTCCACAAATAACAATTTCAGATTTCCTCTAGTATACCAAGTAGAAACAAACAGCAAAAAATAAGAACATCTTCTCTTACACCTGTTAATTAAAATGTTTCTTTTCTCTGTCTCTGCCTTTTGAGGATAAAAGACACCAAAATATATCTAAAACTCTGCAATTATTCATTTATTATTGTCTATTTAACTCTTTCTGGGCTGATGTCGACTTTTGTCAAAAGGAGGAACTGACGACGGTAATCAACTGTAAAGTTTGACAAAACCAACCGTTATGTTTTAATTGGTAGAAGGAAAGTTAGCTTTATTGGTTTGATGAGATTTCCTGCTCTCATGTGAGTAGTAAGGCACAAAAAAGAGCAAAAATGGCACTGACATAATGGTGAGAGATCAAACTGAAGGCGTAAAGCAAAATACTCCATAGATGAAGTTTTGCCTATTATCTCTGAACTGGACTATGACTTGCCGGACTCCAATTTCGATACAAGCGATCAAAAACGAATGTGAAGTTCCAGCTTCAGCTGACTGGTCCCCAAATAATCGTGGCACTGACAACCCTACAGCAATGTTCACCAGGAGGACTGCCATTTAACAATAAGACACAGAAACTAGATTACAATGCACTGTGACTGCTGCTACTGCTGCTGCCCCAGCCATGCGAAGACAGCCTGGCAGCAAGCCTGCCACCCATTCCTGGCAAACTGGCAGCCACTGCATGCAGCAACAGATGTTTTATGTTGATTTCTGTGTGAAACCATTGCTTTTCAGAAACTATGTGTATTGGAAAAAAATATTCAGCCCTCAAAGAGTTAAAGATACTTATACATGTACCACATTTAAGGTAAACAAAAACTGACCCCCAAAAATTAACTGTAAAGTATTTTTGGTTCATGAACATTTATAGCCACATTATTCTTTTCTGACAAACCACTAATGATGTGTTTTATCAGTTAAATTTCAATTTTTACCTTTACAAATCAAATACTCTCACATTGTACATAATTAGTGGCAACAATTCATTTTAAATGTGGCCTCTGCCAGAACAACATCCCTAAAACCTCATGGACCACACTGGACTTTTTATTAAGTAAACTGAACAGTTCAAGCAGAAAGTTGGCTCATATCAAGAGAAAGACAAACAAACGTCCAGACCACACAAGAGGTCACTCTAAGACAGCATCATTTCTTTTTTTTTTTTCTTTTTTTAATAGCTCTACCCACTTCTCATTCACGGACAAATGTAGAACAAAAGATTTACACAGAATGGCCAAGAAGCAACAAAATAAACAAACAGGGCTCACTGTCAAAGAGTGAGCCAACTATTCCACATCCCCACCTTGCCTATAATGAGCCTCTCTTTAACCTTTGCTCATATCCGTCTCTTGACAATGCTGTTCTTTTGACTACCAATTGTGAAATTGCAGTTTCTTCCACTCAACTTGTAACTAAACGTGTTTTTGAATGACTGTGTAAATTTAACTTGTCAGTTGTTGTTCTACAACCCTACTAACTTAGAGTTCTTCAACATATCCAAAAAGCAGCTATGCAGAGCAATTACTAATTCACCTTGCAAAACTCAAAAACAAAATACAGTCACACAAGCAGTTCTTAGAGAAAAGTTAAGAAAGTCAACTTATAGTGATCCTTCTGTACTTCAAATTAAAATATCCATGCAGAGAAGATTCAAAACAGTTGGTACAGGAGCTACTGTTTACTGATCTACACATAGTTCTCAAACTCCAGGCTCCAATCGCAACAATGAATCAAAACTGCATACGCCAGAGACATGAAAGTTTAACAGGAAAAACATGATGTCATAAATACTCTTGAAGTAGTTTTGATATTTAAAATGGCAAAGTTATGCACACCCCCTGCCTTAGGTCTGTATGGATTATTCTCATGCTACTTCAGCTTCTTCCCACATCTCAAATTAGACTGACTAGTAAGTCTAACCAGAGTATATGTGCAATTCTGCCTTGCAATCGATTCGTGAAAATCACCCAATGCCCTGTAATTGTTTTTTATCTTTTGCCCAAGAAACTCTCCCCAAATAATAACTGGAATAACCAACTCTAGAAAATGTATGAATTGATGCTGGAAATGTGTAAATATTATTTGCTACTAATAACTGGCTGACATCTTTATGAGGTGAATACAAGCTAAACATCATAACTGAATAATTAAAAATTACAATATTTACAGCAGAACAGCAGGTAACATTTTAGATTAGGCACTATATATCTAATGCATCCATTAATCACATATGTTTATGTAACAAGACATTTTTCATTTGGTCTTACTAGCAATTATAAAGAATCTAATAAAGGGCTTATGCAATGAGGCTGAACAAAATGACCACTTTGGTGGCTTATGTCTCTCAGCATCTCATACTTCAGGATAAGGCTTGCAAATCCTTAATTAAAGCTTAATAAGTTCAAATGAAGCACTCACATTCACAAGTAATTTTACCAACATATAACAAGCTCTTAATATGCCACCTTGCACAGATTAATAACTTAACACTTTTATAAGTACTAAGACCAAAAGAGGCCTTTGTTAAGGTCTTATTACATAATAGTATGTGACTTTAAGGTGCATTATTACTAGTATCCTGCTACTGAAATAAATATTTAAGGAAGAACTTAAAACTGTTAGTAGAAATACCCAAGGTCAATAAAGAACATCAAAAAATATAATAATGTAGGGCAAAAAAATATATCTGCTTAACAATGGAAACCTAAATTAACACAGTTCTGCAGGACTTGATGGATGGGCTGAAAAGAGGAAAAAAATGTTTGTTCAACCCAACAATCAGTAGAACTGGGGTACGATATTCCATAGATAAGCTCAGATAGATATTATTTACACCAGGAGCCCATTAAGAAACAGATAATCGATAACGTCACGCTGACCATCTGTCATCACTTTGAGGTATTTGTCACAAGGATGTAATATTTTAAATACACACACCCACGAGGGGTTGATTAATGTCTACGGCATATAAAGGGGTCGAACAGTGTTGGGCGACATCTGATTGCGTGTCCTCAGCAAACCTTCAGCTGTTCGTCTAAAAGTAGAGCAGTCCTACTTTTATTATTGCGCAGACTGATCAGTAGACTGAAGGTTTACCGCACATAAAAAGGCCAGAGGATCCACCATCAGCTTCTTTGAATGCATCGAGCCAAAGCATCTGACGACTTCTCAGACTTTGATCGGAGAACCCCATAACCCCCAACCCCCTACCATATTTCCCTTGAGATCGCCACAAATAAGTTAAGACAGCGATCCGGCTCATGATTGACTGACAGCGACATCCCCGTGCCATATGGCCAGTTAACTTAAGGCAACACATCATGGTGTTCAAGGAAACCCGGCAACGATACCTCACGAAAGCACACAATCGGCGATATGCAAACTCACCCCAGTCCAAAAATTCGAGCACATTTTTCTCTCTCCTGAGAGGGGAGCCGCTGCATTCATCGTAGAGACAAATGAGGACATCCAGCAGAGTCTCCACGCTGAGGCACTGGCCATTAGATTGCGCCGGGCCATCCAGAATCAGCTGCTCCAGCTTCTTCAAGCGAACCTCGCCCGACATTATGAGGGTATCGCGGGGCGAGGCAGGATTTAAAACGACAATGATAAAAGTAGATTCGTTGTTAAAAAAAAATAACAATAAAAAAATGACAAACCAACAACCGCTATTCGCTAGCTGGCGTTCGTGTGAACCTTCCTGTCATGCAGTCCAAAATGCGGAGGTCGGTGGATGGGGGAAATAAAATGCAATTTGAACGAGCGAATACGGCGACTATTCCGTCATGTGTGCGTCCCCTCTGTGGACGGCGAAAACTCCCCAGCAGCCCAAATGCCGAGCGACATTCCGAAAAGCGTTATTCCCCTTCTCATGGAGCTTCGTTTCTCTTCCGACTCACGAGCCCGATCCCTTTAAACTGGCAGCCCATCCATGCTTGTCTGTAATCCTTCCGATTTTACCGTTCAGTGAAGAACACAAGCGCATAACCTCTCCTCATCTGTTCGAAAACCGCATCCGTGGCAAAATCTTCAATTTAACATTGAAAAACACATAAAAAAGTGAAGCCACTCCTTGGTTAAGTGCACTGGACAGAAAAGAGCCCCCCTCTCATTCCATCTTTTATTTCCTCTGCTTCCCGACGCTAATAACGGCTGCGCATGCCGTCTCCTTCCGTCGTGCTCCCTCGGCCAGTCCTACTGTGCCCCTGGGCTCATTCGCCAGCTGCTCCGCATCCTCCTCTCCTTGTGCCCTCTGGAAGCCACCGCCGCTCGCTCTGCTGGTGCTGCTGCTGCTGCTGCTGTCTCACGAAGGGTTGCTGCGGGCAAAGCTGAGATCAACATGGCGGCCGGGAGCAGCAGCTGCTACACCAGGGGCTGCAGGGATACTGGGGGACTGGAGGGATGCGCGGACAGGGCAGCGAGGGGGCGGGGGAGAGAGATGATGGAGCGATCGGGAAAAGTGCACTTGCGCGGCGTTGCCTTGCCCAAATTGGAAGTTAATCTGACTCTTGTTACGCTATCTACAGGGGATGATAGGGTGTCAGATAGGCACCCTGAGATCTAATGAGGAGCGGCGTGACCTGTAGGATTTAACCCCCTCTCCGACGTACCTGTGTCTTAAAGGTATTTCTTTAAAAATATGTGCTACTGTACGTGCAACGGGAAATGCGATAAAGGAGTTATATAAAGTAAAGATCCATAATGGGTGCCATTACTAGCATTCCTCGATTTTGCATTCTACACATTACGGTAGGCTAGAGCTACCAAAATGCCAGTTTTCATTCTGCTAGATCTCTCCTCTTTCTTTGATCCTCTTTGAGCCCCACTTCCCCCCCGACCTTGGCATTACATATACTGTCTTTAGGTGGTGTGAATCCTACATCTTGGGCAGATCCTTCCATGTGTCATTGTGTGGAGGGATATCAGGGTTTCACCAGACATATACAGGGGTGCCCTAAGAAACAGTGATGGGGCCTCACATCTTTTCTCTATTGACTATCTTACTAGACCCTCTCATCCAGTTCCATGATTATTCCTGCCAGTGCAATGCTGATCATACACAACTGTGCCTGTCACTTCCTACAGAGGATCACACGGTATTAGCTAGAGTCTCTGTGTGCCTCACTGATATTGAAGCCTGATTGAAGGAACACCATCTTCAGCTCAAACTAGCAATGACAGATTTTCTTGTTTTTCCAGTCATTATTACCAACACTGCAGAGTCTGTACACAACCTTGGGTGGTAATGGATGACAAGCTGTCCATCAGGGACCATATTACTACAGTCTCTTTACCTTGCAGATTCACTATATACAATATCCACAAGAGCAGAGGGTATCTGACCGAGTATGCAGCACAACACCTATTCCAGGCTATTGTCTTGTCACAACTGGACAACTGCAGCTTTCTGCTGGCAAGAATACCTACAGTATATGTATCATCAAAATGCTCCAGATGATTCAAAAAGCAGCGGCTAAGTTGTAGGCACATGTCACTTCTCTTTTTAGATTGGCTTCCTGTAGCTAAGGTCAGTGATTTTTGCCTAGTCAGCAGGTTAACACCTATATATATGAAGATAATTGTGAGGCCCTGTGCTCCTTCTCAACCAGTCAGGTCTGGAATTGATACTCAAAATGGAGAACCAGGAAAAAGTCCCACTTACAAACAGGGCAAAAATGCTAACTGGACACTAGCTTCATGGGACTGTGAGGCAGCAATGCTAACCATGGAACCACTATGCTGTCCTCCACTTTTTGTAATTCTTATACATGAAATACAGTAATGTAAAATAGGAGATAACATAAATGTCATGAATCCTTTATTTACACGTTTCACTTTCTTGCATGCTGGTGTTGTTTATTGTTTATTTTCAATAAGCACTTGATGACAAAAAACATCTTTTTATAGTATGTACAGTACCCAAACTCACCATTCTAATTTTTGTTTTTAACCAATTAATGACTTCTAACCAGTCTCTGATTACCTTGAAAATTGCGGAGCTCAACTTTATAAATATGCTGTATGCATAATTGTAAAGTAAAATGTGAATCCATGTCAAAGCTGACCACTGTAAGTGATATTGGAGACAAGTGGAATTATTACTGTAAAGTTTTGGTTAGCTGCCCAAAATATCTTGATATGGACAAGCAGGTTAGGATAATTCCCAAGCAAACGCCTGGTCATGGTTTAAACCTTCATCATTCCTTCCAGTTTCTGTACACACTTCAGATATACAAAGGCCAACACCTATCAGGAGGTAGAAGCCAACCTTAGATGGAGTTATCTGTCTTTAACAGCATCCACTTATGTGCATACTCTTACTCTAATTGGAACAGTATGGGATCATTAGTAATCATAGCTCACACTTCTTAGGATTTTGGGAGAAAAACATGGAGCACCTAAATAAAAAAAACACATATACAGACAGACAGACAGTGACTGGACCAGCCTATACAATGGTGAAGTGTGAGACATCAAGGCTAACAACTCTAGTTAGCTGAAGGGTTGGATTGATGCACAATACATTTAGTCAGTATCTCACCATCTAGTTTTTTGGATGCAAAGAATAAATTGGATCACCCAAAGTAATCCTCCAATTTCTGGAATTGTGAGGTAGACCAATTAACTTTCTGTTAATTTATTACTCAGTATTTTTTTCCAAGCAATTCTCATGCTTTTTATTTTAATTTATACTGCATGGGGGTGACATGGTAGCACTGCCTCCTTGTTTATCCAGTATCCAGGGGTTTGAGAATGGTATGTTATGTTATCTAACATATGTTAGGTCAACTGACAATTCTAAATTGGGTTTGTGTGGTGGCATATGAATTAAACTAGTGATAGACTGATGCTCTGTTAGGGTTGTTTTTTCCTGCTGCCAGGATTGGCTCCTGCCTTTCACAATCCTGAATTGGATTAAACTGGTTTAAATATATAATTATATGCAAAGAATTGGTACAAATGCAGGTTCCTAAATTTTTCACTGCTGCCAAGTTAGGCATCAGCTTCCACAAACTGTAATGACATTAAATGGGTATTTAAATTAATATTAATACCCTTTCAGTTTCCTTTGAGCCTCAACAACCACATATTTGAAGATGCTAGATATAATGTTTAAAGTAGCTTTAGAGTAGCTTTAACAAAAGTTAAAGAAATTTTGTCTTCCCCAAGATGGTCATGGAAGACATTGCACCACTTTCTCCCGTAAACAGACAGCATTCTGGGTCTTGGGTGGTGATGTAAGGCTGACTCATTTATTTCTAGTTCTAGATCATTCTCCTGCCAGGCAACGTAAACTGAAAAAATTCTTTCCATTTCTTTTGTTTTATTTGTTAGTGCAAGGCTGCATTGAATGATGTCAGTCCATAAGCATTCTATATCACAAACATACACATAAGCACAAAACCCACACAGACATAAAAATGAGTTTGTTGTACATCATTGATCTGAAAAAAGGTTGTCTTTAGTTAGTCATGTCTTACTTACACCAGTAGCTATAAGTCATCTGCTTTTTCCCGGGCACAGGAAGGGTTTATTTCATTCCAGTAGGGGAGTACATAGGAAGAATGTTGGGATTCACCCAACACCTGAATATAGTGCTCACTTTGAACCAGCCCTACTCAAAATGTGATTTGCATTTATATAAGACATGAAGACATCTTTTTACTTTGAACTCTTCCCTCAGGGCTAGCCATCTTGGTCGTCATAATATCAAAGCAAGATCAAAGCATAAGCCTTTATTTTCCATAAATTTGTCTTATCAACTCTCTTTGACATCTTGATGTGGTTGCCATAGGAAACCATGATGTCAGGTCCCTGGAGGTTAAATATCCATTTATATTTTCTGCCCCTTCAACATTTCCCCCCATTTAAGCTGTTGGCAAATTTCATAGGTTGCGACTGCCCATTTCCTGCTTGTAGCAGAAGGTTGTCTAATTGTAAGACATCTTTGCCATGGCCCTGTCATCGTATTGCAGGCTGTTCAGCAATAGTATCCTCTGTTGTAGGGCAACATTGCCCTTGAGTAACTGACACTCAGGGTTTCAGACCCCTACCACACTAAAATACACCCTTTGAGTTATTTGTATCATAGTTCATGATTTCTTGTCCTCTGTTTCTAGCAAGTATGCCTCCAACCATGAGGTACCACCAATAGATAGATAGATACTTTTTTAATCCCCAAGGGGAAATTCACATACTCCAGCAGCAGCATACTGATAAAAACAATATTATTTAAAGAGTGATAAAAAAAGCTAGGTGAAGAGTGCAAGGCAGGTATAACAGTCAATAACATTGTATAATGTTGACATTTACCTCCCCCAAGGTGGAACTGAAGAGTTGCATAGTTTGGGGGAGAAACAATCTCCTCAGTCTGTCAGTGGAGCAGGACAGTGACAGCAGTCTGTTGCTGAGGCTGCTCTTCAGTCTGGAGATAATACTGTTCAGTGGATGCAGTAGATTCACCATGATTGACATGAGCCTGCTCAGCACCCGTCACTCTGCCACAGATGTCAAACTGTTCAGCTCCGTGCCTACAAAAGAGGCAACCTTCCTCACCAGTTTGTCCAGGCATGAGGCATCCTTCTTCTTTATGCTGCCTCCCCAGCACACCACCGCGTAGAAGAGGGCACTCGCCACAATCGTCTGGTAGAGCATCTGCAGCATCTTATTGCAGATGTTGAAGGACACCAGCCTTCTAAGGAAGTATAGTTGGCTCTGTCCTCTCTTTCACAGATTATCAGTATTGGCAGTCCAGTCCAATTTATCATCCAGCTGCACTCCCAGGTATTTATAGGTCTGCGCTGTCTGCACACAGTCACCTCTGATGATCACGGGGTCCATGAGGGGCCGGGGCCTCCTAAAATCCACCACCAGCTCTTTGGTTTTGCTGGTGTTCAGTTGTAGGTGGTTTGAGTCGCACCATTTAACAAAGTCCTTGATCAGGTTCCTATATTCCTCCTCCTGCCCACTCCTGATGCAGCCCACAATAGCAGTGTCATCAGCGAACTTTTGTGCATGGCAAGACTCAGAGTTGTATTGGAAGTCTGATTTATATAGGCTGAACAGGACCGGAGAAAGCACAGTATTTAAGTTCATTGTGAGCAGTTAGAGTTATTCTATTTTTCTGACGACTATGGCTTATTTTCTTTTTATGTAGGGTTTATGGACACAGTGGCTACCAGACTTTGTGCTTCTCCCTCAGCCTCCATTAAAGAGTTAGCCTCTTCCATTATCAACTCAGCATGATGTCAGTTTTTCTAAATGTATAATGTCAATTTCTTCCTCTTTGTTTTAGACTGTGGCCTCAACCTGTTTCAGCCATGAAGAGATTGTCCCTTTTGTAGTTATAGGTGCAACCTCACCTTCTGTTAGTAACAGTATGTATGCTATCCTCTTCCTTCATGAGAAAAAGAAGTGTAATTTTCCCTCTGCTCTGACATGCTATCCTCAGCTTCAGTAATTACAAGTTTTTCTTCTGCATGAACTGCATAATGTTGCACTGTGCTTTTGCTAGAGATCCATCTTTATTCCCCATTAGTACATCTTGTTCTCCACATTTGGACGTTTTATCTGTAAATGAGCTCCTAAAGTGTGTGTGATTTCTTGTTATTTTCACACATAAAATATGTGCAGATTTTTCTATAAGTACCGTGTGCTTGAATAGATCAAACAGTATTTGTCATTTCAATGTAGTCTTGTGACCTTTTTAGCTTTGAGTTTCATTAGTTGTGTCGTACTATAACATCTAAGGGGCAGCCACTCGCTGTCACAATTATGGAGCGTTCAATTGTTGTTTCTGTAATGCATGTAGCTTTTTCTACTCGTTTGCAAAGGCAACTTCTAATCCTTTGCAGAGCAATTTGTTCTTCTTCTTTGCTTCATACAGACAGAACATCCTTATTGCTTTTGCTCCTAAAGACAATACTTTCTCTGAAGTTGGATCCATCCAATTCCTACTATTGTGTATAATACTGTGGAAATTCATGTGATCATCGGGCTATACTTGATTCAATCAAATTTTCTTGAGGACAATTTCCAGTGGGAAACTTACTGCAAATGATTACCAACAAAATAATGTAACTCTGTTAGGTTTGCATCAAACACATCACATGGGTCGGGCCCCCAGAGGAGTTATGCTTCAACAAATCCTTTTAGCGACCCTGTAGAGGTGTACCAGTATCTCCCAGATGAAGTGAATAACATTGTTTATTGTGTTACAGTGGCACCTGTAAAGGAGAGGGATATAACAAGTGAACAGTTCTTGAAGATGACGTGTTGAAAGCAGGAAAAATGAGCAAGAGAAAGGATCTGAGTGACTTTGACAAGGGCCAACTTGTGATGGCTAGATGACTGGGTCACAGCATCTCCAGAACAGCAGGTCATCTGGAATGGTCCTGACATGCAGTGTTTAGTACCTTCCAAATCTGGTCCAAGGAAGGATCACTGGTGAACTAGCCACAGGGTCATGTGCGCCTAAGACTTATTGATATGCATGGTGAGCGAAGGCTAGTCATTCTGGTCTGATCTCACAGAAGAGCTGCTGTAGCAGAAATTAATAAACATAATGCCATGAGAAAACGCTGTTCGAATACAGCTTGCTGTGCATGGAACTATATAGCCGCTGTGTGCCCATTCTGGCCCCTGCCCACCTCCAAAAGTGCTTTCAATGGGCATATGAGAATCTAACTGAACCTTAGAGCAATGGAAGAAGGTGGCCTAATCTGATTAATCAAGTTTTCTTTTAGAGCATGTGGACAGCTGGGTGCGTGTGCATCATTTACCTGGGAAATAATTGGCAGCAGGATGCACTATGGGAAGAACCCAAGCCAGTGAAGGCAGTGTGATGCTCTGGGCAGTCTTCTGCTGGGAAACCTTGGGTCCCGGCATTTGTATGGATGTTACTTTGACCCACATCACCTACCTAAAGATTGTTGCAGACCAAGTATACTCCTTCAGTGGTATTCCCTGAAGGTAGTGGCCTTCTTCAACAGGATAATGTGCCCTATCATACTGCAAAAATTATTCAGAAATGGTTTGAGGAACATGACAAAGAGTTCAAGGTGTTGACTTGGTCTGTAAATTCCCCAAATCTCAGTCTAGTCGAGCATCTGTAGGATGTGCTAAAAAAACAAGTTTGATCCATGGAAGCCCCACCATGCAAATTATGGAACTTAAACAATCTGCTACTAAAATCTTGTTGCCAGACACCGCAGGACACATTCAGAGGTCTTGAAGAGTCTATGCCTTGACAGGTCACAGATTTTTTTTGCTGCACGAGGGAACCTACTCAATATTAAGTAGGTGATTTTAATGTTGTGGCTGATCAGTGTATGTTATATTGTAATGTTTAGTCATTATTTTATATTTTTCTATTATGTTACGTTTCATTGTTTTAGTTTTTTTTATCTGCCCTGTCTTTTTTATGTTGAACTAAAGGAGACCACTTGATTAGGCAGATGGGGTACTATTTATTTATGTATTTAAGGCAAAGCTCTTTATTTTGAATTCTTGTTGTTTGATCTTGCTTTTAATATTTTTATTTACTGGTTTCAATCACTCCTTCATTTTAAGGTACTGCAGATTAGTTTTGTGAGTAAATTATTTTGCCTTAATCTCAAAACCAATATTTGGTATTTTTCCTGTCTTTATTTTTTGTGATCCATTTTTGAATTCTTTAAAAAATATTTGAAATATTAAATAAATTTTGCTTTGCTTATATTGAGTCCACATGTTTTTAAGGTTTATCTCCTCTCCACCTTGATATTTAAAAGTTTTAGCCTCACTTATGGGCCTGTGTATGCAAGAAGCTTGCCATTTGAAGAAGCCTGCCTCTCAGGGAAATTCCATTTGCTTGCTTTTTTGTTTAGAGGTCTATCCTATTCACTGACATTTTTAGAGGAGTAAGAGTATCTGTGTTCTTCTGTTCTCCATAAGTCTGTTTTGTGTTGTGTATTACTCTGTTCCATACCCACATAATTTTAAGCAGTATACTTTTCAGAATGGAATGGATCTCTCTTGTTATAAACATGCAGACTTCCTTGGGGTACCATGTATTAGATTGCCACAGTTCACAGATTGCTTCAAAGATAATGTGTAAAATAGTGTCCTTTCCTTCTGGTTTTCTAATGTTGTGAGCTTGTGGCCTGATAAAGGAAAATGACAGTCGAGTACATGTAGACATAATCTGACAGTGTGACATGTATATTCTAATCCAGGAAGGCTGGAAGGAGAAACTTTAGAGCAGGATTTTTAACTGGGAGTAAAAAGGAACTTTTGCTTTATAGTGTTCTGATTATTACATTAAATAAAATTTTGCAGAGAGATTTCAGCCAATCATACAGATGGATTATTTGAATGCATAGTTGATGGTGAGTGTCAGTAGGGAGGTGCACCAAATATGCTGATGGAAAAAGGAAACAGAAAATTGTATGGAATGAGAAAACTATAGCTTGTGTACTTTCACAAAAAGTTGTCTATTTGTTTTAGCCCACTGACCATCAATACAGCTTGTGCAATGAGGCTTTACAACTTGCTAATCTATAAAAGCTTGTTAGGTACACTGGCATCTAATGAGGTCCAGGTAAAAACTATGCCTGATCAAGTCACACTTATAAAGGTCTTAACCCAAAGCTGTGAGATAGCTATTGGAATGCATTGGCATACACCAGAGCAGGGCTAACACCTTAGATTGACCTGTCTGACAGATCTGCCTTCTGTACTGCTGTTCAAACAACCTGGAAATGCCCATATCAGTGACAGGATAGTCATGGGAAGATTCCATGTTGCTAGGTTAGATGAAGATGACCAATCAGATGCCCTTTGATAACAACTCCCAAAAAATATCTGATCCTACTTCAGGACACTGCCTCAGGCCACACACATTGCTGCATTGCTGCTGTGGTTATAACTGTCCTGAAGAAAACTGGTGTGCAGGTGCTACCTTGGTTTGCCTTCACCTTAACTCATACAGTACCTTTGGGATACTCTGCAGAAATGTGTCCTTCCATCTGCTAATGGCCAGCTGCTTCATCAGATCCTTTTGAAGGTATGGGATAACATCTCACAACTGCAGATTCAGAGACCCATTGGTTTCATTTGCCATAACTAAGCAGAAGTGGTCACACAATACACTGAAATACAGAGAGATAAGTATTGTTAACGTTCACAGTTCTTGTTTCTCCATTGTTTTTGATATTCTACTGCATTGTCTGGCTATTATTCTCAATTGTTTGTTGTGGTTAGGTGACAGGTTTCAGCCAGAGTGTATCCCCATGGCTTATGTTTATTTTCCTTTTCTGTATCTTCTTTGTTTATTGTCAAGTATTATTTTTCAAGTATTTATGATGTTTATGTATTTTGTGTTAATATTGTTCTGTTTCTTTATTTACTACTTATGTATGGCATATTCTCCTTTTTCCTTTGTGTTTTGTGGGTGGAAATCCAAGAATCAGGACCACACTGATGTCATGACAGAAGGCCCACCCTCAACCTACATATTTTGAGGAATGGAAGTGGATCCTTCAGCGGTTTATTGACATTCATAGATTGCTTTGTGACTATTGTTTTCTTTTGATATTTTACTGGTTGCTTGGATTTGTTCATGTCTATTCTCATTTCTGATTTTTGGATTACATATTGGGACCTGCCTGCTATGGATTTCCATTTTGGGCAAATCCCTTTGCCTTATTTTTTGCTTTTTTTTGCCATTCTGTGCTTCTTTTATGATTTACAAATAATTATCTTTGTTTAGAAAAAATATAATCTGCCTTGTGCTTAAGCCAGATGGTTTTCAAAAGGAAATAGCTTGCAAATCGAATTTTAAAATTACATTTAAATACAACAAATAGTTCATTAACTGGAAAAAACAAAATTTTAAAAGACCAGAAGATCAAAAGAATCCAAAACAAAGGAACCAGACAACTCTAGCTTGCAGCCTGCTATTTGCTTAAATAGGGCTGTGGCAGTTGTGGTGTCATGAGTCCCCATCCCCTTAGGTTCAATATACAAACAATAAGGATTATAAGATACAAATTCATAATCAACACAATAATAGTAACATACAAATAATAAATCACAAAATATTGTAAGATGATTAATTTGCAAAATAATATCCACAAAACCAAACAAATATATTCAATAAAAAATAATGTTTAAAGTACAACAAAAGGACTCAAAAGAAACAAAAGACACATGAACTAGGGCTAAAACCTAAGCTGTTCCATAACATAAAGTGTCTACCGGGTAGAGACAAAATCATAAATGTGAAACAGGCGGAAGTCCGGAACCAAAAAAATGCTAAATAAAATTGACTGCTGTAATAAAACCAAAAATGAAATCTAAAATTCTAATACTATATTATCCCTGACTACCACTAAAATACAATTTGTGTTTTATTTCAATTTGAGATTTTAAACACTGCGGTGGGCTGGCGCCCTTCCCGGGGTTTGTTTCCTGCCTTGCGCCCTGTGTTGGCTCGGATTGGCTCCAGCAGACCCCTGTGACCCTGTAGTTAGGATATGGAGGGTTGGATAATGGATGGATGGATTTTAAACATATTAGGCATTTCTCTTTTCCATCAATATACCATATACATCAAGTGTAGTGCTGTGGAATGGGCTTCTTTTCTCTGTTAAAAACACTAATTAAAAAACCTAGGCAAAAATAAATAAATTTCTTCTATCTTTTTTGAAGAATCATGCACTGCAAAGGTTCATTTTTTAGGGCTTTATACAATGGCGTTATAGGTTTAAATGCCACCACTGGTTCACTGTCTGTTAACTTATGCATCTTATTAGTTTAAGAATATGTGTTTTGCATTATTATGTGCTTGCAAGTAGTTTATAATGTTGAATAGTTAAATTACAAAATAATATATTTTTGACTGGTGGTTACCTGCATGATGGTGCAATAATTAGGACTGCAACCTCATAACTCCAGTTGCTCCAGTCTGATTTCCAGCACATGAATGAGGGTTTTGCACATTATCTGCTTTTTCACACATACCTAAGATCATGTTACATTAACTGGTATCCTTAAATTGTTGTTCTATGTGTTTGAGTGTGCGCTATGATGGTTCATGTTTTGTACCTGGTGCTTAAGAAACAGGCTCACACTCTTTGGAACTCACTGTGGGATCAAATGGGTTAAAGCAATAAATGCACAGATGGTTTATTGATTGCTCCTGGTGAATGAAATCCTGTTGAATATTCCCATTATGGGATTATTGGGTGCTCTCATTAGAGGCTGTCACATGACTGATTTCTCAGTTCAATATCTTGTGTACCTTTTGGCAAACTCACAGCCTGGATTCCACCCCATATCAATACTGCAGAGCTTTGAATCCACTTCAATCATCGATGTCACACTATAAAACTGTAATAGTCTTTAAAGTACATTGGTTGGACCCTGCCCCACTGTTAACAGCAAAATAGGAAGACTAAGCATTTGTTTCTTTAGTCCAACCACTTAAGTAGTTTGTGTCTGCACTTTGCATATGAGATAGGGGATGAATTGTTGTGAGTGCTAAAGGTAAAATCCATTTTATGCATACTGTTTTTTATTAATGTGCCAGAATTAATTTTCCATTGGCCAGGCCACTGCATCTAAAAACTGGGTCAAGGCTATTTGATGTGCACAGAGTGAACACCTACTAGTCTTCCTTGTATGAATATTGTGTCACTCTCTAATGATGGTCTCAACAAATCACAAGTGTGTATATGTTCCAAAATCTGGTACAGACAAGGAGTGATTGCTTTATGAAGAACAAAATCTGAAGCAAAATTTAATATGCACAAGCTTTGTATCTGGGTATACAACCTGGTGTCAAGAGTCTGGGGCAGTCGTGTGAATTTCTGCAGTATTTACCTTTTATTTGCTTTTTATTAATTAAGTTGATTTGTTTCTGCTTCTTCGCTTTTTTTTAATGCTTTGGTGATCAGGGTCATTTGGTAGGCTAAGAATAACATGCTACTGCTGACTATGCTGCAGCCAGTGTTTAATGTATATGATTCCAAAGCCCCTAACAAGCCCTTATGCTTGCCTATGGAATTAATTATAAATAGTATATGTATTTTCCAATACAAACTAGCTCCTAAAGAGTATAAGAGACACCACTTTGCTGAAACTAATGTGAAAAATGACATAAAATGATGTGCTCAAAATGACTCCATGGTACTTTTCCTCCTTTTTTCTGTTTGCTAGATCATAAAAATAGATTTTTATGTTGGTAGCAAATTTGATGGTTATTCTAAAATAGACACTGTTGTTACTGCAAATGATTCAGTGATTAGTTAGGTTAAGTAACAAGTTGTGAATTCTATATTTGTAATAATGTACATTTTCAGTTCAGTCTAACAACATTTATTACAAATATTTTTCCTAGTAGCATTGGTGGGTGCTTTCCTTTTATTTCCTTTTGTTATGACTGTGCTGCTGAACTATGTTTTTTTATTATTGTTTATCAACAAACACTTCTTTGAAACACGTTGCTAGTCATGTATGGTCATTCTTATTTTGTTTCTGAATTTTAGCCTGACATATTTTGGTTGTTCAGACTTTCCAGTTGTGGTTTTGAACAAATTGAATTCGATTCTTCCATTGTTTTGTGTAATGGTTACCAGCTCTGTTGCTACAGTGTGATAGCCAGAGATCGCAATGCATAATATTACTTCAGTAGTGGTGTAAATTTGGCATTGTGCACTACCTAATTAAATATATAAAAAAAATTTGCAGTGTGAGTTAGTGACTTTGTTTTGTCAAAGGGCAAATACCTTTTGTGTATTTTTCTGACTTTGAGTATTAGCTAACATTTTGGGTTAAGATGAAAGATATTTTGTGTTTAATCAAGAGCGACTGCAGTTAGGTTCATCCATCTTTCATTCTGCCTTCTTCTATCCATTTACACCTTGGCACAACACAGAGTCCCATTAGATACTTGACTGTTTTGATACAATTTATGTTCTTAATGCTTCTTGGTTCATTGTTTTCTTTTTTAATCTGGCATTTTTTTCTTGTCATCATTAATGCTTTTGAACATTTGCTTCAATGCTTACAGAGCAAATTTAATCTAGATCACTGGCACCACTTATTTAATGCCTGATAAGGTTTATCATGATTCAAACCAGTAGCCCAACTGCCAAATCATGGATGCAGAAGAAACCAGTAAGATTTTGTTTGAGGAATTGTTAAATGATGTTGGTTTGACACTGTAAAAAAGCACAAACATGATCTTTAAGAGTTTGCCGTATACTGTAAGAACCGGTGTTTTGCAGATATCTGGTCAGTAATGAAAATTCAATACAGACAACAGGTACAATGATCGCTGGACATTTTATACTGTATGGATAGAAATGGAAAGGGAATGTTGGGAAAGGAGCTGCTGAGGTAGATGGGATATGGTCACATCATTATTGGGGGACCAGAGGGATGGAAGGAACCCAGAAGTGGCTTGGTCTGCTGGCTATGGTTTTCAGGTGAATTCAAGGCTGCGGTTTCTCATCTTTCCTGTCGGAACAAAGAGAGAGTGGTTAGTACACTGCCGTCGTCCCCTGACGTGTGATTTCGCCCTGTTCATTGGGTCTTTAAGCTACTCCCTAAACGCTCATGCATGACAACACTTTTACTGTGTGTGAGTACATCAAAAGGAATGAATCTAGGGGTTCAAAGGTAATAGATGTGTGTGTAAAGAATGAAATGGTAGCTGGGCAAGCTCTGGTAGCAGGACTACATGATGAACCCTTTTGATTTTAAGAACGGATAAATGAGATCATTCCTCATGAACTCCCAATGAATTGTTGGCCTAGAAGAAGCATGATCAATAACTTTAAACTGCTTGCAGCTACAATTATTGACAGCCTAAAGTGAGGACAACACATCCGGACTATTGTCAAGAAGGCTCATCAATGCCTTAACCTCTTTATATGGCTTTGAAGAAATTGGATGTCTCCATTTGTGTTGACCAATTTCCATTGGTGCACAGATCCAGTTTCCATAGGTGCATAAGTCCATCCTCAATAACTATGTGTAATGTTACACCAACCTGCTCAGCACAGGATTGCAAAATACTGCACAAGTTGGTGATGTCAGCAAAGAATACTTCAGGAGATCAGCTGAACTCTGTGGTTCGCACTACCACCAGAAGTCAAATTGTATTACTAAAGACCTCAGCCATTCTACAATGTAATTTTTCTCCATTTTCCATTCCTGGCTATTAGTACTTGCACCAGTAGTTTCAGTAATATTTTTTATCTACAGGTCATATGGCTGCTCAGTAGCCACTCATACAGAGCCATTCATACATGTTTATTATATATGAATAAATTAATGCAAATATTAGATTAAATTAGCTATTATTTTTTAACTCTGATTAAATGGTAACCCTGTCCTGCCTTAAAATCTGGCCTCCACAATTAGATTAAGTATGTTAGAGAACATTATGTTATGTTAAAAAATAAGATGTGCCAGCAAATTTCTGACACAAAGTATCATAGACATATGGGATGAAAAACAACTCAAAGAACAAACAGCAAGATGAAAGTATTGAGAAAGAAATAAACTCCTGATGACCCAAAGTATATCACTTCATCTGGGAAACACAGTGAATGCAGTGTAATAGCTTGAGCATGCCTTACTGAATCTGGAATAACATCTTTATCAATAATATGACTAATAGTTGTAGCAGTAGAATGACTTCAGAAGGCTATAGAAACATCTTGTCTGCTTATGTACAAGAAAACTCCCACACATTCATTGGCTGATGTGTCATCAGGCAGCAAGATAATGACCAAAAATACAAACAACACAACCAAAAAAAAAAAATGGAATGTAAAATATTGGCAAAGTGAATCTCCTGATTTGGTTCCAACTAAGCATGAGTTTCAGTAACTGAAAAGGAGAGTAAAAGCAGAAACCACAAATCATACAGTAACTGAAATACGCTGCAACAAATGGTTTGCAAACCATCTCAAAAAATAAACTAAAACTATGATATCAATGGGACACATGCTTTATTCAGAAATGTGCATGGAACATTTTACAAATATTTTATTTTATTCTGCTTTATTTAATTTAGTTAATTTATTGCACTCATTTCAAAAGTAGAAAAAATAGAAAAAAATGTATTAGTTTAAAACTGATGTACTGAAATGCCAGGAAATGTGTGCCTTTATCTCAGGTCTGCATTTCTTGAGAACACAAGAAAAACAGTCATTTTGACCTCATAGTTCCAATACTAGGATGACTTGGTAGCACAGTGATCAAGCACAAGCTGAGTCAAAATTCCAATTATGTTGGGTTGTTCTCCTTGTGGATTTTGCATGGGGATTTCCTCCTGGTCCTGTGGTTTTCTTCCCACATCCCCAAAGACATGCAAGTTAGATTAGTTTAGTAACTCCAAATTGGCTCCTTTGTGAGTTCAAATGAAGGAATGTCTTTGAGTGAGCCTTTCAATTAATGATGCCTTGTGCAGGGTTGTTTCCTGCTCCTATAATTTTTGAGTTTTTATTAAATGAGCTTGAGTATTGTATGGGGTGCACCAATACTTTTAGAGGCAATGCATACACGCGCACCCTATACCATCAAAATGGTGCATAAACCTGCAAACACTCTGCAAACTGTTCTTTTTAATTCCAAAAGCAAGAAATCTACATCAGAGACACGGAACGCAGTATATAGTATACCATACAGTGCATGCCCAACTGTATGCATGGGACAAGCATCTAAAACGCTTGTGATACACATACAAAAACATTGCAATGCTGTCAGAAGGAAAGACCCATGATCTCTGATATACGTACATATAAGTTCAACCGGACACACGTTATATGGGACACGGTGCAAGTAAAATTCGGAGCTAATAATAAAAGTGCCAGAGAGCTGGCTGAATCATGACTCTCGAATGAAAATGCCATTAACAGATATTTGCACATGAACCCAGCATATTCAGGCTTAAAAAGTTAGAACACCTAAATAGTAAAAAAGACTTTATGACCAACACCCCCACCCCCTCATTTGCTATATATTGCCTTTGACTCCTGTATGTCTAATCATTTTCCTCTGATGATGATACCTGGTAGATTTCTGAAAGCTTAGGAATAAAAAACTATTTTAACTTACTTGATTCATTTTCTTACTTTTGTGGATTACTGGCTATAAATACAGTATGCAAACTGTATCACAGACCTTTGCTTCCATATAATTAAATACTGTAATACTGTACTATACTAATAAAAGGCAAAGCCCTCACTCACTCACTCACTCACTCATTCACTCACTCACTCACTCACTCACTCACTCACTCACTGACTCATCACTAATTCTCCAACTTCCCGTGTAGGTAGAAGGCTGAAATTTGGTAGGCTCATTCCTTACAGCTTCCTTACAAAAGTTGGGCAGGTTTCATTTCAAAATTTTACGCCTAATGGTCATAACTGGAAGGTATTTTTCTCCATTAACTGTAATGGAGTTGAGCTGGAAAGACGTGGGGCGGAGTTTCGTGTGACATCATCACGCCTCCCGTAATCCGTGAACTGACTGTCAGCGCGTGCGTAGAAAACCAGGAAGACCTCCAAAAGCGCTTAAGAAAACATGCATTATATAATTGAGAAGGCAGCGAAACAATAAGAAGCGAGCGAGTGACATATAATACCATATTCATGAGTGCTGCTACCTCGGAAAGAAAGCAAGGTGTAAACCTAAACTTTAAATTAAGTTCATAGACAGGCTACGCTGGCGTTTCACATGCCCACAGGTAATGCGGGATACAAGTTTAATGAGAGGGCGCAGGAGATATAAGCGAGAGTTTTGATCACTTTGTAACTAAGTTAAAATTGTAGGTGAAGGGGTGTGCTTATGCAAATTCGAGACTGTGTTTGTGGGGATTGACAGTTAAAGGCGGGTGGGGAGTCACGTCATCATCTCCCTCCCATTTACCTCATTTCACTCTGAGCTGAGCTCCGCGCCGCCGTCTTCCGAAGCAACTTCGTCACACTGCCACCAAATACTCACAGAAAAATCCACAAGTTAATACACATGCCTTCTCTAGAGTTTCTCCACACTGAATCCTCCAGGCACTACTTACAAAAGGTTACATTGAAAATCGTGTTACGTTATTTTTAAAATCTTTCCTTTTCTTAGCACAAGCACAGCTGAGAAGCTTCGATGCATGTGCTCCATAACGCGTTAAAAATAATGCATTTAATCACACTTTGCATTACAAGCAAAGGGGAGCTTTTGTCAATGCTTGATTTCCTGGTACACCGATTACATTGATCAGTGCATCCCGATTCATTTTACCCTCGCACCACCTTAGTTTGAGAAGAAGTATGAAAAAATATGAGGTTAACACAGAAAAACAGATCACCAATTCAAGCTTTATGAATAATCGATTGCCATCAATAATTGTTTTGGTAAAGCCATCCTCCTTCCATTTTATAATTTTTCCGCCACTAGCCATGATTAAATGAGCGGTAAAAAGTAAGAGCAAAGCGAGGGTGACTTATTTAGGCAGGCATATATATGACAGCAACACTCAAGACAATGTAAATCATGTTACGTTATTATTAAAATGTTTCCTTTTCTTTTTCATTACTTCTTTAACACACTACTTCTCCTGCGGTAGCGGGTATTTTGATATATATATAATATATGAATGACCTCCAAAGAGCGCTGAGACTTTTGATATCGTGAACGTGTGTACAAAAACTGGGGTCTCCTGCCCTGCAAAAGTCGAGCAGCCAGCGCGCGTGCATAGCTGTGCCGGCCTTTGAGGCGCTGACTGCGCTTCTGCCTTAAGTCAAAGTGAGCACTTTTAATTTTTCATCCCCCCCTGCGCTATAGCCCAGACAAGTGCAAACACGGGACCCCTTTTCTACACCACGGCAAAATAATATTAAGGCGATTCACACTTTCTTTTGCACGTATACGATTATGCTCGGATTATGAAGGCACGCACAGGAGTGGAGGACGGACAGTGCCATCACAGCCGATTAATGGCGGGGCGTCTCACCAGTCTACACAAGACCCACGCGACTGTCCCCAAAAGGCGATCATAGCGTCAGCGAACACATCTCTCTATACTATATAAAAGTAAAAGGCAACTTTCCTTTCTTTACGCCTTTTTTCCTTTTATCCCAAACCAAAGTCTTCTCTCTTAACACTGCAGAGGACACAAAACTAATTTTCTTTAATTGCGGTAAGGCACATTACCAGAGGCACAAATTTGAGCGTTCACATAGAAAATGTAATTTCTATACCACAGCCGTCGTGTAGCGCCTTTCAAAAGGGATCTACTACCGAGAGATGATCCATATACATTTTAGCTGCTGTTAGTTACTTACCTGTTGTGTTACACAGTCTTTAAAATGTAGTTTACCATAACAACTCCAGTAGTGCTCAATGTACCTGTACTTCTTAAAGCGTTAATGTTTTACTGTTTAATAACTTATAGACTATATTTTATTATTTTCCCTTGCACTCAGTGACCAAAGCTATACACACACATATAGACACATACAAACATACACACAAGTATATGTATGTGTATATATATATGTATGTGTATATATATATATATATATATACACACACACACCCCTATCTAGATTATATATATATATATATATATACACACACACACACACACACCCCTATCTACATTATATATATATATATACACACACACACACACACACACACATACATACATACATACATACATACATACACACATATATATATATTTGTGTGTGTGTATGTATGTATGTGTGTGTATATATGATGTAGATAGGTATGTATATATATATATATATATATATATATATATATGTGTGTGTGTATATGTAGATATCTATTCTCCACTGCGAAGCGCGGGTATTCTGCTAGTATATATATATATATATATATACAGTACAGGCCAAAAGTTTGGACACATCTCCTCATTCAATGTGTTTTCTTTATTTTTATGACCATTTACATTGGTAGATTCTCACCGAAGGCATCAAAACTATGAATGAACACATGTGGAGTTATGTACTTAACAAAAAAAGGCGAAATAACTGAAAACATGTTTTATATTCTAGTTTCTTCAAAATAGCCACCCTTTGCTCAGATTACTGCTTTGCACACTCTTGGCATTCTCTCGATGAGCTTCAACAGGTAGTCACCTGAAATGGGATGGGAAATGGGAATTTGTCACAGTTGACACTCCGGGCCGGAAGCGCAAAAGCGACGAACCTCCTCATTGATTCCCGGCCAGTAGAAACGGAGCTTGACCTGCTCCAGAGTTTTCTCGGTGCCCAAGTGGCCACCTAGGAGGTGGGCGTGTGCTAGCTCGCAGACCTGCCACTGGAAGGTGCGCGGAATTAGCAGTAGCTTTCTCTCCTGCCCATCATGCATTGCTACACGATAAAGAAGGTCATTGTCTAAGAAAAAGTGAGGGCCCTGTGGCATCGACTGGTTAGTGCGCTGGCCATTGACAAGGACCACTGCATTTTTAGCAAACTTCAGGCAGTCGTCATTCCATAGTTCCCTTCTAAAAGACGCCGGCGTCTCTTTAAATTGGAACCGTAACAGGTAGAGAGGGTCAGCGTCGACCTCAAGGGGTGTGGTTTCCTCCCGTTCCGTCTCGGCGTCGGTGGATGATGTATCAGCACGCGACGTCCCGGGAGTTTCCACGTCACTCAGGGAAGCCGCTTCGTCTCTCTCTGCTGGCTGATTACACGGCGTGGATACTGCCTGAGATGGCTCATTCCCGTCTATAACGAGGCCCAAATTAATCCCGGGAGTGGTATGTGTCTCACCGCTTTTAATTTCAGGCCAGTCCCGCCCCAGTATCACTGGGTGTGGAGGATCAGGGAGGATTGCCACAGTTAATTTCTGAACTGATCCTCCTTAGCTGATGACACAAGCGGCGGTCCTGTACCAGCGGGTTTCCCCGTGGACACAGGTTATACTGGCCTTAAATTTCAACCACTGTTGCGGTAGCACAAATCGGTGGGCAACAATGGAAATGTTGCTGCCGGTATCGAACAGAGCAGACGTTTTATACTCGTTAACGATCACCGTGCCTGTGTGTGGGACCGCCAATGGGTTAATCAGTGCACACCAACCCCTCCTCCCCGTCCACCTGCATTCCACCTCATTCCCAAGCGGTTTGTGCATCCGCGGCCCCGGGGATGCTGGCACAAGCTCTGGGTTGTACAGGGGGGGGCTAGGTTTTGGGACGTACCCCAGTTGAATTCGGTTAAAGGACAGTTCAGCTCCCCCAGAGTGTGAGGCCATCCTATGTCTTTCTATGAGCTCTATGAGCTCTGCCATGTTTTTAAATTCTCTACCCCAGACTGGCTGGGTGAAGCCCCGGGGTAGTGTGTCCAGAAGCAGGTAGCAAGCCACCTGCTCTATTATTTGAAAGGGCTTCAGTTCCCGTGGCCGTAGCCACCGCCCTACCTTTGCCCAGGCTTGTTGAGGGGTCGACCGCTCTGGGTCGAACCTCCAGTTTCTCAGGTTACTCACCTGCCAGTCTGGGGCACCCCTAGGTGGAAATCGCGGTTCTGGTTCTGGTGAGGCGGGCACTCTCCTCCGAGAGAGCATAAACAGCCCTCTTTGCCTCCCCCTTCCGAAGCAGCCCAACTCTGTGAGCCCCTCCCGAACACTCCCTGGCCTGCCTAGGTTGCCTAGTGGAGCATGCTGGGAGCAGAGCCTGTACTGGGCCACTCCGAAACATGGGACACCCTCCCCGCCTGAAAACTCGGCCCCGGTACGCTCCCACCTGGATGTGTTGCAGGTCCTGTCCCCTTCTCTTCCAGGACTTCTCCATTCTGCCGGCTACGCCAATGTCACAAAAAGACAAACAAGATTTGGGGCAGCCACCCGTATAATATGGTTTCCCGGCTGCAAAAGTCGTTGTTATCAGATAAACAGCACTGAAGTGCATACAACTGAGTCCAGAAAAAGACTGAGGGAAAAGGGAAAAGGGGCAGGCTTTTAAAGGGGAAGACAGGAAGTGAGGTCATAAGGATCGGGCACATGTTCTTCCATCATTGGCTTGGTCCCGGAAGTGACGTCAAGAGAGCCAGGTGGAATCTCCCGAGAATGGTCTACAGGAAAGGGAGAAAAAGAGTCAGTGCACTCTGCCACATCCCAGCATGCCTCAGAACTGCCTTCACTCAAGCCCTTTAGCTGCCTCCCATGCACATGTGTCTGACAATATATATACTGTATATATACAAGCAAAATACCCGCACTTCACAACAGAGAAGTAGTGTGTTCAAGAAGTTATGAAAAAGAAAAGGAAACATTTTAAAAATAACGTGACATGATTGTCAATGTAATTGTTTTGTGACTGTTATGAGTGTTGCTGTCATCAAAGATTTGATTATCATTATTTGTTTCAATCAGGTTCGTATTTGGAGGATGTGTTGTGTTCAAGTTACATTCCGTGTTTGTCTCGTCTATCCCTGACCATCTCATCTTCGTTGTCAACCGTTGTAAAGATAACAGGTTTCATTCATCGAAGTGATCACTACCCAAATCGGTACTCATGAATCTAAGATGTTCAACAGGTATTCCCGGTATTAAGTTGTGGATTTGCCTGCGAATATTTAGCGGCACCATGTCTATGAACATAAAAAAGTTTCTCTCGCACTTTTGCTGAGTTTGTGCCAAACACTATTCTATTCCTGACCATCTCATCTTCATTTGCATAAGCACAGTTCTTCACCAGCAATTTTAACTCCGTTACAAAGTGATCAAAAGTCTCGTTTATACCCTGCGTCCTCTCAGTAAACTTGTATCTCGTGAATATCATACAGTGGAACCTCGGTTTATGAGTGTTTTGCAAGACGAGCTAAATTTTTTAATAAATTTTGACTTGATAAACAAGCAATGTCTTGCAATACGAGTAGTATAGATACACTTTGTCTGCTGAACGTCATGTGATCACAACTGAGCAGATGGTTCTTCTCTCTCGCGCGCTTGTCTTTCTCTCCTTATCTCTCTCTCTCCTTATCTCTCTCGCTAGCGCGTCTCTCTCTCTCTCTCTCTCCTTATCTCTCTCGCTTGCGCACGTCTCTCTCTCTCTTCCTCTCTCTTCTCGTGAGGGCAATCATCTCCTATTCTCCGTCTGAGTCTGTGTGCCTCACTCATATAGTCAACATCCGTACGAGCGTATACTGTTTACTACAGCATTGTGACTGTGTGTGTGTGCTATGAAGTGCGAGTGCCCATCATGCGCCCCACAACACGAAGCTGAGTCTTAGTACTTTAACAACACCAGCTTTATTCAGCTTAAAACAGCAACAGAGCTATTATTTATTGTAGCGGGATCTTTATAATGTTCCTTGTATCACCCATCGACGGCAGGCGTACTACGGCCAACTCCATGGCAGGATTCTGGACAATATTATTTGCCAGACACAGACCAGATTTCAAGACCATGAAAACCTGATGTTTGTCATGCTCCTCGAGCCCCAAGTTTCGGGAATACAAGAAAAATTTCACGCATGCAGCCTTCTCCAGTTTAACACAAGAGCCACGGAGCGATTTTTGATCTGTCTCGGCTAAAACAGAACTGACTGTAATGTATGCCATGGATGATATTGCAGGAAAATCTCCCACTGATCTCCTTGACTTCTTTCATCGGAAAAATCTGAATGAGAGCATGGGGCAGCTGTTCACATTGGTATATTTGGCGGTGACCATTCCCGTGTACACTGCTTCTGTCGAGCGGACATTTTCAGCCCTAAAGCGAAATACTTATGCCAGAAATACAACAGGGCAGGTTCGACTTTTATCATTAGCTTCGATGGCGATAGAAAGGGACTTTTTGATGAAACTGAAGTGCACGGATAATCCATACGACAGAGTAATTGAACTGTTTTTGAGCACAGAGAGGAGGATGGATTTTGTTTACAAATAATCCGCATCACTTTTCCAACATTTTGTTATGTTACAGCTTTATTCCAAAATGGATTAAATTCATTTTTTTCCTCAGAATTATATACACAACACCCCATAATGACAACGTGAAAAAAGTTTACTTGAGGTTTTTGCAAATTTATTAAAAATAAAAAAACTGAGAAATCACATGTACATAAGTATTCACAGCCTTTGCTCAATACTTTGTCAGTGCACCTTTGGCAGCAATTACAGCCTCAAGTCTTTTTGATTATGATGCCACAAGCTTGGCACACCTATCCTTGGCTAGTTTCGCCCATTCCTCTTTACAGCACCTCTCAAATTCCATCAGGTTGGATGGGAAGTGTCGGTGCAGAGCCATTTTAAGATCTCTCTAGAGATGTTCAATCGGATTCAAGTCTGGGCTCTGGCTGGGCCACTCAAGGACATTCACAGAGTTGTCCTGAAGCCACTCCTTTGATATCTTGGCTGTATGCTTAGGGTCGTCATCCTGCTGAAAGATGAACCGTCGCCACAGTCTGAGGTCAAGAGTGCTCTGGAGCAGGTTTTCATTCAGGATGTCTCTGTACATTGCTGAAGTCATCTTTCCCTTTATCCTGACTAGTCTCCCAGTTCCTGCCGCTGAAAAACATCCCCACAGCATGATGCTGCCACCAACATGCTTTACTGTAGGGATGGTATTGGCCTGGTGATGAGCGGTGCCTGGTTTTCTCCAAACGTGACGCCTGGCATTCACAGCAAAGAGTTCAATCTTTGTCTCATCAGACCAGAGAATTTTGTTTCTCATGGTCTGAGAGTCCTTCAGGTGCCTTTTGGCAAACTCCAGGTGGGCTGCCATGTGCCTTTTACTAAGGAGTGGCTCCCGTCTGGCCACTCTATCATACAGGCCTGATTGGTGGATAGCTGCAGAGATGGTTGTCCTTCTGGAAGATTCTACTCTATCCACAGAGGACCTCTGGAGCTCTGACAGAGTGACCATTGGGTTCTTGGTCACCTCCCTGACTAAGGCCCTTCTCAACTGATCGCTCCATTTAGATGGCCGTCCAACTATAGGAAGAGTCCTGGTGGTTTCGAACTTCTTCCACTTACGGATGATGGAGGTCACTGTGCTCATTGGGACCTTCAAAGCAGTAGAAATTTTTCTGTAACCTTCCTCAGATTTGTGCCTCGAGACAATCCTGTCTCGGAAATCTACAGACAATTCCTTTGACTTCATGCTTGGTTTGTGCTCTGACATCAACTCTCAACTGTGGGACCTTATATAGACAGGTGTGTGCCTTTCTAAATCATGTCCAATCAACTGAATTTACCACAGGTGGACTCCAATTAAGGTGCAGAAATATCTCAAGGATGATCAGGGGAAACAGGATGCACCTGAGCTCAATTTTGAGCTTCATGGCAAAGGCTGTGAATACTTATGTACATGTGTTTACTCAATTTTTTTTATTTTTAATAAATTAGCAAAAATCTCAAGTAAACGTTTTTCACGTTGTCATTATGGGGTGTTGTGTGTAGAATTCTGAGGAAAAAATGAATTTAATCCATTTTGGAATAAGGCTGTAACAGAACAAAATGTGGAAAAAGTGATGCGCTATGAATACTTTCTGGATGCACTGTATGTATGTATATATATATATATATATATATATTGTGGCAGTAGGGGGCAGTAGTGCACCCTTGAACCCTCAGGTACAACTCCGGAGACCAGGTAACAGTCCAAGACCTTTTATTATTTTCTTCAGTGCACCAAGCACCCTCCACACTACTCATATACAATAAACTCACTCTAATAAACACAATAACCTCTCCTCCTCGCCCAGACACTTTGCTCCTCTCCCACCCAGCACAGCTCAGTGTCTGGACTGAGGCACCGTCCTTTTATAGCCCCTGACCCGGAGGTGTTCCTGTCCCAGCAGTCCACAGTTCCTTATTCCTTCCGGGTCAGGGCAATCAGTCTTTCACATCACCCCGGGAGCACGCCATTCCTTCCCGTCACGTGACTGTGACGTACTCCCGGGTCATAAGGCACAACCGATCCCACAAGTCCCCCCACAGCGACTCCTGGTGGTCCCCAAGGTATCCAGCAGGGCTGTGTATAAACACTACAGAGTCCATAAGGCCCTGCTGGACCTCGAGGCACGCGATCCTGGTGTCGGGAGAGCTCCTCCTGTCGGCCTGGGGGTGCGGACCGGCCTGGGAAGCCGGCAGTCTTCCACAGTTCCCCCCCCTTAGCGATGACTTCTGGGGCGGAGCGTCCGCCCCGAGGGACGTCCTCCTCCAGGAGGACGCGTCATCCGGCCTTGAGGCGTTGCCCTGTCCTCGAGCGAACCTTGGGGGGACGGTGTACCTCCTGTCTCCCCGGGGACAATGGCGCCTCACGTGGCCCGGTTGCCGGCAATTATAGCACCGACGAAGCCCTCCTGGTTGCTTCCCTCTGCGGGACCAAAAACATCTCGGGAACTCCGTCAGCGCCGTCTCCGCCCCTTCACCTGCCAGGGAAGTCATCACGGCCGCCTGGCGGCCCTTAAGCCTATTCTCCATTATGTCGGGACCCACCTTTCCTTTTGGGGATCTCCCGCTTGATCTGGGGCTTGTGCTCAGCCTGAGGCTCTCCATGGGAAGAGGGAAACCTCTTTACTGTCTGCACACCCGTTTCCTTCCGCTTACTAGGAGCCGGCGTCATTAGCACCGTCTCGCTCCGATGAACAGCACCAGTCAGCTGCACCGGTACGAGCGGCGCTTCCCCCGGCACTCCCATCACCGGCGTTACCCCGCACTTAAGACCGGTCGGGTCTCCGAGAGCCGTACTGCTCCGGAAAGCCACGCCACGCGCATGCCCCGGGCCGTTTGCTCCAGTCCCCGACCATTCGGTCATCATGCCCCAGTCTCTTGTCGGGCACACAGTGCTTTGACACGCGCTACTCAATCTCAGCGGTGCCCGATCGCACTGTGTCCCCTTACTCTCGACACAGGAGGGACTCACCTGTACTCCCGCATCGATCCTCTCCGGAGCTTCCCGGCGCAGCCGCTGCACAACTCCCTCAGTACTTTCAACGGAGCTGCCGCCATCGCTCCCAATTCCACTACACGTTCCTTTAGTTTGGCATATTCCTGTAAGAAACGGTTTAGGGGCGCGAGGTATTCCTCGAGCCCCTGTAAATCCAAACAGTTAATGTTTACGGCCGGAGTTGTTAGCGCTTCCGCATTTTGCTTACCCTCCGGCCGGGAACCAATGAGCACGTCCCCTCCTGGCACGTGTTTCGCTGGGTCGCGCAGAGGCTCCTGGGAGTTGGAGTCCTCAGAGGGACGGCTGGCTACTACAAGCCGGCTGCGATCTGCCTTTTCCTTTACCGCGGCAGACTCGTCAGCCACAACCCGTCCCTCTTTGTCGGTGGCTTCTTGTTTCGGCGGCGCTTCGCCTGCCTTCCCCTCCCTTTCCAGGAGGCTCGGACCCGTTAGGGAACGACCGGCCTCGTCGGAGGACTCTGGGTTCCCTCCACCGTCCCGACATCCACCGCGGGTGACCAGTCTGTTGTTGACTGGAGCTGTCGGTAGCCGTCCCGCGTCCTGGCCTGCCTTCTGGGAGCCGCGGCCATTTTGCCGAAGCACGAGGTAGTCAGTCGCGGCACCGCTGCAAGTTTCTCGGCGTCTGCAAAACATGATAAAACAAAGTCGAAGCGTCGGGCGTTTACCTCCAGCTGCCTTAGTGCGGATGGCGGCACCCCCGGACTGTCTAGGGGGTCCGAAGCGCTCGACAGCCGTCCGTGTCCCGAGTTCTTCGCTACCCGGGCTCGTTCGGCCCGGATTAGCGCTTTGTCTTCCTCACTCCCGGTCAGGAGGGTCCAGGACATCTCGGCGTCCGTCATGCCCTGCAGGCGGCTGGGACTGGCCTTCTTTTTCCCAGTTTTCTTTCCCATGGCCCTATAGAGCGGGATAGCACGCACTGTTGCCGCTTTCTTGGTAGCGGGTGGTGTTGTGCACCTCCGTGACAATGGGGAATCGACCGAGGGTTGTCTGCCCACACAAAATTTGTTTTTTATGCAGGTCCTCTGCCAAAAGACGGCCAGAGAATCCTGCCGACTACGCCAGTGTGGCAGTAGTGCACCCTTGAACCCTCAGGTACAACTCCGGAGACCAGGTAACAGTCCAAGACCTTTTATTATTTTCTTCAGTGCACCAAGCACCCTCCACACTACTCATATACAATAAACTCACTCTAATAAACACAATAACCTCTCCTCCTCGCCCAGACACTTTGCTCCTCTCCCACCCAGCACAGCTCAGTGTCTGAACTGAGGCACCGTCCTTTTATAGCCCCTGACCCGGAGGTGTTCCTGTCCCAGCAGTCCACAGTTCCTTATTCCTTCCGGGTCAGGGCAATCAGTCTTTCACATCACCCCGGGAGCACGCCATTCCTTCCCGTCACGTGACTGTGACGTACTCCCGGTCATAAGGCACAACCGATCCCACAAGTCCCCCCACAGCGACTCCTGGTGGTCCCCAAGGTATCCAGCACGCTGGCCTCGATCCTGGTGTCGGGAGAGCTCCTCCTGTCGGCCTGGGGGTGCGGACCGGCCTGGGAAGCCAGCAGTCTTCCACTATATATATATATATACTGTATATATATATATATATATATATATATATATATATATATATATACTCCGATCTACATACTGTCAAATAAATGAACCACACGCTGTGGCGCAACACAAGAGGCTTTGCCTCTAGCGCCGAGGTTCGATTCCCGAGAAGGGGTGCAGTGTGTGTGTACGCCTGATGAGCCCAGAATTAGGGTGAAAAACGTGCTGCATACTCTTTGCATTATTTGACAGTAAAACACACATATACATACATATATATCAGCGCTTCCCAATTCATTTTACACTCACACCCCCTGTGACGGACAATTCCGATTTTGCACTCCCTTGATTTGAGAAGAAGTATGAAAAAATATGAGGTTAACGCAGAAAAACAGATCACCAATTGAAGCTTTATGAATAATGGATACTTTATTCGCCATCAATAATTGTTTTGGTAAAACCATCCTCAGTGTAATCCTCCTTTCATTTTCATGGCTGCGACTAGCCATGATTAAATGAACGGTAAAAAAGTAAGAGCGAAGCGACAGTGACTTATTGAGGCAGCAGGCGAGAGCACAATAGCAGGCGGGCTTGATGTTGTGCACGTCAAGTCGATCTAAAAATCAGATTCGAAAAAATATATCTTTTCAAGTTCTATTTGGATATAAGTAGGTTCAGAAATATCTTTGGTAGGAATGTAAGTAGAATTTAGTCTTTAAATTTCCATGGTGAAGAAAAATGTATGCAATAATGACTAAATTTAACTTACATTCCTACCAAACATATTTCTGTCGACTAAATAAAAAAATTACTTATATTTAAAATTTAAATAGAACTTGAACAGATACGATAGTTCATAATACCCACGCAGCACTAAGTGCACGTAAGAGTGGGAGTCATCCGTTTTAACAAGCAGCGTATTGCACTGATATGAAATAGCCTGTCCATTTAATTATTTAGGAATGGATAGATAAATTAAGATTTTGTACAAATAATGTTTTTCATTTTGCTTCCTCGATGGGTTCTGGCACCCCCAGCAACAGCTGCTCGCACCCCAAAGGGTATATATATATATATATATATATATATATATATATATATATATATATATATTGTAAAGAAATAAAGAAACAATCATAAAGGTTTGGGGTTTCCAGCCCTGTATACTGTAAAAAATCAGAAAAATATAGCAATTAGTTGCCACGGTCAAGTACATGAAATCAGTTCAGTGTTTGACAGTTCAAAGATGGCGGCGGAGGAATATTTATGTAGGATGGACCAGAAGTAGAGGTATGCTGGGTAGGAGCCGAGATGGATGATGGGATTGATGACGCCATAGGTAGCCGACAGAGGAAGGGCGGAAGTAGCGTCCTGCGGGAACTGGTGAAGGTAGACTCATGGCGGCGGTGCGTCTTTCTTTCTGTAGGAAACAAAGAGAGAAAGGATAGAACCCCACCACTCCCTCCTGGCGTACGACTTTCCGATCTCATTTAGGTCCGTCCGCGGCCCCCTACTCGCACGTGCCTGACAATATATATATACAGTGCATCTGGAAAGTATTCACAGCACATCACTTTTTCCACATTTTGTTATGTTACAGCCTTATTCCAAAATGGATTAAATTCATTTTTTCCTCAGAATTCTATACACAACACCCCATAATGACAACGTGAAAAAAGTTTACTTGAGGTTTTTGCAAATTTATTAAAAATACAAAAACTGAGAAATCACATGTACATAAGTATTCACAGCATTTGCTTAATACTTTGTTGATGCACCTTTGGCAGCAATTACAGCCCCCGCTATCTTACATGGCCAGTATTACGTTTTTCAGCAATTTGTGTTAAAGTAGCTTTTCTGTGGGAGTGGACCAGAGAGTGTAGCCTAGTGTTCCTCATGTGGGTCAATAAGTCTTGGATGTCCATGACTCTGTTGCCAATTCACCAGTTGTCCTTCCTTGGACTACTTTTGGTAGGTACTAAGCACTGCATACAGGAAATGGCCCATAAAATATTTTGGAGATGGTCTGACCCAGTTGCCTAGCCATCACAATTTGTCAAAATCACTCAGATCCATTTTTCCTACTTCCAATACATCTCTTCCAAGAACAGACTGTTCACTTCTTGCATAATATAATACACCTCTCGACAGATGCCATTGTAAAAAGATAATCAATGTTATTCACTTCACCTCTCACTGGTTCTAATGTTGTGACTGATCAGTGTGTTTGTTTATATAAATATAGATATTAAAAGGGGCAGAGCCAATTCTGGGCACTGTGGAAAGAGAAGACACAGTGCCAGCACCCCCACTCATGCCGGAATGGTATCACTTACCTCATCAGTGCCAGGAAAGTGATCCCCAGGTGCACAGGCTTGGCAATATATGCGTATAAGCATATATAAAAATGGGAAATCCCCTTTTTTTTTTTTGGAAAACATATGTATATTTATTCATAAATTATTCATTCTATTTATTCTAAATCAAAAACTTGTGATAAGAATGACTAGTGGTCAGTATTGACATTATTGCAATAGCCCAAAAAGAAATAAGAATAAAATTAATCGATATAATCATGCAGAAAGAAAAGATATGAGCAGATATGTTTCTTTTGTGGATGTAGGGTGGTACAATGAGATGCGGAAAATTGAAATATAAATGTTTATGCTGCAGTCAAGCATCAAACCTAAATGTTGAAAATGAAGAAAGTCATCAAAAGGATTACAAATTGATAGCTAAAATAAATAAGCTGAGAAAAATAACTTGTAATAAATAGACAGCTCAAGTGCACTGTTGTAGGTCTGGTGAAAGGCCATATGTCAATAGCAGTGAGACAAGCAGGAAGCCTAGGAATTGCTGGAGTTCATCCAAGAATAAGAAATCATCAGCACGTGAATAAAATCTGAGGCTGTGAGACATAGCATGTGCTGATAAATGTCAATCAGTATTGTGCCAGATAAAGATCCTTAAAGGGCAACTCTACAAACTGCTTTAATGTGCAGTAAAATATCTCATGTAAGTTCTCAGTAATAGGGGCTGATAAGTGCAAAGGGTTGCTTTAGGCAGTAATTTTGCGGTCTGATTCAAACTTGAAACTTCAGGATGGCAGGTTCAAATACCACCACTATTTCACTGATTCCCACACTCAGACTTGAAAAATATGCATATGTAAGGCAGACTACTATAGTGTGTGTTTCAAATTACTTTAATTAGTGCCTTAATTACAAAATGCTAAAGGCATGATGACAATCAAGATTAATCAGGGTCAAAGTGGATTTATTTGTTGTCTTCACCATTTATATTTGTTTGTTGCCATTAGTTGGGCTTACATTTGCTTTTCATAGAACTGCCTATAGAACTGGACTGGGCTCAAAAACAATTACTGCACATTTTCGGGATTGTTTTAACATGATCTGAAATGTTAGATAGCCAGGTTGGTAAAAGCAGAAGAACATTCACACTTAAATGTCAGGATGACACATAAGGATGCTCTCATATCTCATGTAGAAAGATGCAGCCTAAAAAGATACACAACAGCTGGCTGAGGCACATTTCAAGGGATGAGGATGTGACAAAAAGATGAAAAGGAAGGAAGGAAACTTACAGTGCTGGAATGTAAGAGGAAATGAGGGAAGACTCCCATATGGAGTGAGGACAGAAGAGTAAAAGACAGAGATGATTAATGCTTTGAATATAGCCAAAGGAAGACATGGGCAAATAGCAAAGAAGAAATCACCATGATACACTGTATATATATATATATATACAGTATATATATATATTGTGGCATCCGGCCGGGGCTGGAGCCCGGCTGGGACGCCAGGAGGACTGGAGGAGGGCTTGTACCTCCTCCAGACCATGAGGGGGCGTCCGCCCTGGTTATGTTGGGGGCCACGGGTAAAGGGCTTGGAAGCCCAGCTCTGTAGGGACCCGTGGCCACTGCCAGGCGGCGCCCCGGTGCCTGAATATCCCTGGAGCCCAGCACTTCCACCACACCAGGAAGTGCTGGGGGAATATCAGGGACACCCGGACAGCTTCCGGTGTGCAGCCAGCACTTCCGCCATACTGGGGCGTGTCTGCGGAGGAGTGCCGGGGAGCAGCTGGAGCCCATCCGGGTTCCTATTTAAGGGGCCGCCTCCCTTCAGTCGATAGCGGAAGTCGGGTGGAAGTGGACAGAGCTGGAGAGAGGATTGGAGGTGGCCAGGAGAAAGGCACAAGAACTGTGAGGCCTGTACATTTGGGGGAACGGTGCTGGAGGCACTGGGAAGTGCACTGACTTTATTGAACTTGTAAATATTGTATAATAAACGTGTGTTAGGTGCAAGAACGATGTCCGTCTGTCTGTGTCCGGGCCAGAGTCCACAATATATATATATATATATATATATATATATATATATATATATATATATATATATATATATATATATATATATATATATATATATATATATATATATATATAATTATTTTTTGACCACAGAAGATATTATAATGCACTTGCACACTCGTGTTTGAAACGGAAATTACGTATGACCACAACAGTCAGGTTACATAGAGAAAGTGAGACAGAAGCAGATCGAGAGAGAAGGCTCGCAGGCTCGCTGATCAACGTATACAGCAGGCTCGCTGATCAACATATTCAGCAATCACAATTGACGGCCTCACAAACACCCGAACAACGTGCTGAACAGAATCGAATTCGACGGATGCAGTATTCACAGGCTACCACGTCACACAGGCGTCAGGGTCTGTATATGGAGGGATTCAATTATAACATTGAAAAAGATTTTTGCCTACATCCAAAAGTTAAAATAGGAGAAATGGACATCATCTGTGAGTACTGCCAAGCACAGAGGGTTAAATTTGAATCACGTGGGATGTGTTGTTCAGAAGATAATCGGGCAGCACCTGATTAATCACAGACAATCACAACAATCATTTTTTATGTGCAAAATTCAATAATGAACTCTAAAGTAGTGTATTGTGTGTATTTGGTTTGCAAACACTTTAAACAAATAAGGTGCTTAACAGCAGTACAGTATTCTCTTTACATCAGCGTTTCTCAACCTCTAAGTATTTGCGACCCGAGTTTTCATAACAGTTTTATTCGCTCCCCCACTAACATTTTTTTGAAATGTAGAAGCATATTTTATTATACCTACTTAACTTTTATCGACATTTATCTGACTCTATGTTTATTATTCTAGTATAAGAATGTAGTTTAATGTTAATGTTTTTGTTTCAACAGATGTTTTTTTTCATATTTTTGATTCTTGTTTTCTTTTTTTCAAATCTTCACACCTCCCTTTTTGTTACTTTGTGCCCCCCAAGGGGGCCCACCCCACAAGTTGAGAACCACTGCTTTACATAGTAGCAGTTAAAATATTTCTTGTAAATCTCAGCTTAAATATTAATGTAATCAAATCTAATATAAAACCAAAACTATTTGCCACTGCCAGGGTATTAATGTTTTATCTAGTTTGTTATAGAAAAACAAGTTACCCTCAGAGTCTAGAGCCACAATCATAACATTATAACAGGCACCTTCCAAGCAACAGCAAGTTAACATTTCTAAATCTGTTTTCTTTTTTACCTGAACAGATACAGTACCAGCAAAAACATTTTCTTTTATCAGGGAGCAGTATAAACAGTCTATATTCAGTAACAACTCTTTGAGGGCTAATATTTTTTCTAAAAAAAAGCACACAAAGCAATGGTTTCACACATAAATCAACATAAAACGTCTGTTGCTGCCTTTTTTTCCTGCTTTCGGCGCCTGTTTGCAGTTTGCTGCAGCAGTGGGTTTATGGGGCCAGCAGTCACATTCCTGCTTGACAGCCAGCAGGAATACACATTGGGCTGGCTGCCTGGCTGTCTTTGTGAGACAGGTGCGTGGGGGTGGCAGTTGCCGTCAGACGCAATATGGTTTGTACCACCTGTCATCGTAAGTGTCTGTACTCCCAGGCGAATGTTGTCATAGGTGCATCGGCTACACAAACGTGTTCAGCACCGCGATCAGCTGGGGACCGATCAGCTGATGCCAGTACCTCACTTTCGTTTTCGATCTACATCTCCAGATCACTTGCATCAAAATCAGAGTCTGACAGATCCAATCCAGCGATAATACAAAAAAAGTCATTGATGGATTATTTTGCTTTGAGCATTCACTTTGGTATCTCTCCTCATGCCATTTTAGAAGCTGTTTGCTCTTCGCTACTCATTCAATTGCAAGGAATTGAGGTCAAATCAACATTTGATTGAAAGCTTACTTTCCTTCTAGCAAAAGCATATTGAAAAGCACTGTAAAAAGATCACTGATCTCTATCGATCGCTAGCAAGACTGAGGCTTTCAAAATAATACTAATAATAACAAAAACTGCGTTAAAGCATGATAAAATAATTGCCGGCATTAATCAATAACTGTGTTAATGCGATAATAACACATTAACTTGCCCAGCCCTAATATATATATATTGTGGAGGCTGGCCCAGACACAGACAGGCAGACATGTTCATTTTTCCCACCACACGTTTATTTACAATATGTACAAGTCCATAAGTGCACCACAAAGCCCCAAAGTCCTGGCCACACAATGCCTTACTTCCTTCAGGCCTCCTCCTTGCCTCCTTTCTTCCAGCTCAGTCCACTCCGCTTCTGACTCTCGCTCTGAATGAAGGTAGGTGGCCCCTTTTATTATCACCCGGATGTGCTCCAGGTGGGTTCCGGCAATCTTCCATGGATACACCCCCATGTGGCGGAAGAACTCCGGGTGTCCCTGCTCCTCTTCCCCCAAGTACTTTCTGGTGTGGCGGAAGTGCTGAGGTCTAGGGCTCCAAAGGCATGGGGGCGCCTCCACAGGCCCCTACAGAGTAGAGCTTCAAAGCTCTGTACCCGTGGCCCCCAAAGGAACCAGGGTGGTCGCCCCCAGATGGTCTGGGGAAGGCGCAAGCCCTCCTCCGGCCCTCCTGGGCATCCCGGCCGGGTCACCACCCCAGCCACCTCTGACAATATATACAGTATATTGTCACACACGTGCGCATGGGAGGCAGCTAAAGGGCTTGAGTGATACCAGTTCTGAGGCATGCCGGGATGTGGCAGAGTGCACTGACTCTTTTTCTCCCTTTCCTGTAGACCATTCCCGGGAGATTCCACCTGGCTCTCTTGACATCACTTCTGGGACCGAGCCAATGGAAGTAGACCTTTGCGTGCGTGGGTATCCCCAAGGAAGTCTTGACAGACCAGGGGACACCTTTCACCTCGGAGACATTCAAGGAGACTGCCAAGTTACTGAAAATAAAGCATGACAAAAGGGTACTGGCAGGTTCCTTTAATGGACTCCGCGAAGGAAAAAAACGCGTTTAGTACCCCTAGCGGACACTGGCAGTATCGTGTCCTTCCATTTGGGTTACACGGGCTCCAGCAACCTTCCAGCATCTGGTGTGCTCGGCCTCATAACTCATACAGTGCTGCCTACCTGGATGACGTGGTCATCTATTCCAGCACATGGAGGGAACACCTACAGCATGTCCGAGCGGTATTGCGGACACTTGGTGAGGCCGGGCTCCGGATTAATCCCAAGAAATGCTTCTTTGGATTAAGCGAGGCCAAATATTTAGGCTACCTGGTGGGTTGGGGTACCGTAAGGCCACAGTGCTCCAAAGTTGATGCCATTTTGAAATGGCCCCGTCCGTGAACCAAGCGGCATGTCCAAGCCTTTCTTGGGTAAGCTGGGTACTACCACCGGTTTGTACCTCGGTCCTCAGAGAGAGCGGCGCCCTTGACTGATTTAACAAAGAAGAGGGCCCCGAACATTGTGGTATGGACTGAGAAAACAGGCGCTGCATTTGGTGACTTAAAGCAGACCCTTACGCACCTTTTTTGATGGCACCTAACTTTTCTTTGCCTTTCATCCTCCAGACGGACGCTTCGGACACAGGCTTGGGTGCCGTGCTGAGCCAAAGTGTCGATGGTGTGGAACACCCCATCATGTTCCTGAGCCGGAAACTGTTGTACCGGGAGACCAGGTATGCAGCCGTGGAAAGGGAGGCTTTGGCAATTAAATGGGCGATTACTCAGCTTAGGTACTACCTGTTGGGCCGGGAATTCACCCTTGTCACAAACCATGCACCTCTACAGTGGATGGCCCTGCACAAGGAGTCGAATCCGCGGGTCACCCGGTGGTTTTTTGACCTACAGCCGTATAAGTTTTCACTCATTCATCGCTGAGGCACTCTCCACTCTCTCTCTGATGCTCCTTCTCGAGTTCACGACCTCGTGGCTAGGGTCGCCCAACCCGACAGGTCTGGGCTAAGGGGGGGCCTTGTCACACACGTGCGCATGGGAGGTATCTAAAGGGCTTGAGTGAAGGCAGTTCTGAGGCATGCCGGGATGTGGCAGAGTGCACTGACTCTTTTTCTCCCTTTCCTGTAGACCATTCCCGGGAGATTCCACCTGGCTCTCTTGACGTCACTTCTGGGACCGAGCCAATGGAAGTAGACCTTACCAGCTCCGGCCCCTCTGATGTCACATCCAGGCGTGATCCAATGATGGAAGAACACGTGCCCGATCCTTATGACCTCACTTCCCGTCTTCCCCTTTAAAAGCCTGCCCCTTTTCTTTGTCTATGTGTTATAAGAGCTAACCCGGCCACAGACAGACACAATACCGCAATGTCCAAACACACACATGTTTATTCCAATATTTCCAAAACTATTTACATGATTGCACTCTGTCCTTGGTCCTTCGGGCCACCTCCACTCCTGTCTCGCAAGCTCCATCCTCTTCCACCCAACTCCGGCTCGAATGGAGTGAGGTGGCCCCTTTTATAACGCCCCAGATGTGCTCCAGGTGCCTGATGATGAACTTCCGGAAGCACTCCCCAGTGTGGCGGAAGTGTTGCTCTTGCACCTGGAAGTGCTCCGGACGTACACCATCCCTGGTCTGTCAGCACTTCCTGGTGTACTGGAAGTGCTGTCCCCCAGGGATCAAGGACAGTTCAGGTACCCAGGGAAAAGAAGTGCCACTCTCCCGGTCCCTCCTTCCTCCAGGCGTCCCGGCGGGGCAGGGTTCCTGGCCGTCTATCACAGTGTGTATACAGTATCTCTATGTATATATATTGTGGCAGACGGCCGGGGCCTTGCCCGGTTGGGACACCCTTCTGATGAGAGGACCCAGGGAGAAGACATGTCAGTAGCAGTACCTCCCCTGGAATATGAGAGGGCAGGCCCCCTGGGTGGCATTGGGGCCTCGGGCTTGGAGCTTGCTCAATCCTGCTGGGGCCCGTTGCCACCGACAAGAGGTGCCTGGACAGCTTTGCAGCCTTGGACAACAGCACTTCTGCCACAACCAGAAGTGCTGCCAGAAGAGGTTCTGGGTTCCCATCTAGCACTTCTGCCACACCTGGAAGTGTTGCCGGAAGATAATCGGGCAGCACCTGGAGCACTTCTGGGTGCGGTATAAAAGAGGTCAACTCACTCCATTTGGGGAGCCGGAGTCAGCAGAGGACAGAGCTTGTAGGAGAGGAGTGGAGGTGGCAGGAGAAAAGAAGAATAAAGAGAGGGAAAAGGAAAGGACTGAGCTGTTCTAGCTGATTGGTGCACTGTACGTTTGTGCTTTGGAACTTGTGTGTCCTGTATCTTTCACAATATATATGCCTGGGAGCACCGGGGGAGCAAGTGTGGCCAGGGCATTACCTCCTCCGGAATGTTAGATGGTAGCCACCCTGGGTTGCACTGGTGCCTCGGACTCCCCTAGTGCTTCATGGGAGTTGGAGTTTGGTACAGTTCTGTTGGGATCTGTGGGCACTGCCAGGGGGTGCTACAATTACTGCTGAGCCCTGGAGAGCAGCTCTTCCACCCCACCCAGAAGTGCTGCCGGAAACACATCATTAGAAATCTGGAGCACTTCCAGGTGCCCTATATAAGGGGCCAGCAGACACTACTCCGAGAGCAAGAGTTGGAAGGGTGAGGACGAAGCTTGCTGAAGAGGAGTTGAGGAGAAAGAGAGAAAAGGTTGAGAGATAAAGGACGAAAGAAAAGAGAAAATAAAGTAATGTAAAGAAAGTGTGTTTGTGCTTGTTGGGGCACTGTAAATTAGTAAATAAATCATGTGTGCTTTTGGACTTCTGTGTATATATATATATATATATATATATATATATATACACACATACACATGTCAGAGGTCTTCTCGATCAGTGTCAGTTAAATCCTCACCTATAGCAACTTCTGTTTAAGGGACCACTGTGGACGTGACCATGACCTTGCATGGTTCGTACCACTCCTTCAGCAGCAGGTTAATATGCAAAATCTGTATAGGCTTCTGCCACCCTGGAATCCTAACTTTATAATTCACAGGGAATATGCACTCTTCAATGACTGCTGGACCCAACCACTCAGCCCGAAATTTATTTGGTTCCAATGGAATCAAAACCAGTACCCTTCTTAAATTTGCAAAGTTTACTTGTATTGTTGTAATCACATTTCTGCTCTTCCTGTTCATGATGAAGATGTTCCACCCCAATAGCAGACAGTCTGGAAATCTGTTCCTGCAGTGACACAACTTGGTCAACAAACCTGCCCCCTTGAGGTGTAAATTATTAACTCCAGATGATGTAGATCGTTTTGTCTGTGCTGAAATTCCAAGCAGAGAAACCTATCCTGAATTATGGTACAAAGTCGTTAAACACATGTCTCATTTATTTCATCTTTCATTTATAATGTACTAGCCAACCCGCGGCGTAGCATACGCAGCATAATCAGGCCGCTGTTTAAATGATTTTTTAAGCACAGAGGAAAAAATAAACATTTGAAAAATCAGTAATTTAATAAACCACCAAGAAAAGTAACATTGCAACAATGCACGCTGCGAACCAACATACAATTGTCCGTGACTGAAAACCGAGGAGTGCCGTCACGCCTTCTCCTTACAAAGCAAAGGACGGGGTTGAACGGGGCTCGTTCAGTACGCACTGCCCGCTTATGTGCCCGCCCCAACTCCCTACCTGAGTCACTTTCGTCTGTGTACAGTCCACACGCACCTGTGAGTCACGTTGACTGTTAATTTTCCAAACACCGCCTCAGTCGGTTTCCACGTTGATTTTTCATTGTTCTTTGCGGTTCCGGCTGCTTTTTTATATATAATCCACCAAGTCACCCGACCCCTTACAAAGGGTAGGGATGTAATCAGTGCGAGCGTATGACCCGCACGTACTGGGAATTTCTCGTTCGTGGGGAACAATTGCAAGCCACGGTCTCCATCACGAATGGGGTTCAACGGCTTACGCACGGCTCCCCGCGCCGGGTAGACACACGTTGATCCATTCAGTGTAGCGTGCGTGCAGTACCAGACATACAAGTGCATCACAGACCTGTTAATGCTCAATCTCACGTGGGTGAAAGCCACTTGTCCGTCTAAGAATTTGGACACCGACCGCTGTTGGGTTGTGTAACTATTTGGCAGGTGGGAGTCTCGTTCGTTTTCGGAAATAACCAGCCAAATCACTCGACCAACTAAGAACTGCCATGCACCACCACCCACAGAATCGAGAAAGAGCTATTAATCTGTCAATCCTCTCCATGTCCGGGCCGGGTGAGGTTTCCTGTGTTGAGTCAAATGAAGCGAAAGGCTTCACACCTGGTGGTGCCCTTCCGTCAATTTCTTTAAATTTCAGCTTTGTAACCATACTCCCCCCTGAACCCAAAGACTTTGGTTACCCGGTTGGCTGCCCTGTTGCGGGGCCTGCATTGGTGAAGCAGGTGAGACGGTAATGAAACAGAGGCACAGGGCTTATTGGTTTTTAAAGACTGCTTCCTTCATTTGGTTTTAACCAATGCACGAAACGAACCAACACACAATCGTCCGTGTGGAGCGGAGGGTGGAACGGGAAGAGAGGAGAAGGACATCCACTCCTCTCCCTCCGTCATGCTAGTCTGCTGATTTCACGTTCAGTATGCACTGCTTGCTCATGTGCCCACCTTCAACTCGTCACTCGAGTCGTTGTCGTCTTTGTACAGTCCAGATGCAGCTGTGACTCACGTAGACTTTTCATTGCTCTGTGCGGTTTTGGCTGCCTTTCTATATATAATCCACCAAGACACCCGACCACGGTAATAGTGAGGTGGGAGGGGGGTGTGTACAAAGTGCAGGAGCATCTAAGAAGACGCATGTTTGTTGCTGTATGTAGCGTGTAAAACAGTTTGCTAGGGTGCACACGGTCGTGCGTCATAACCGAAAACTCGTTTTTTTAAAGACTGCTTACTTCATTGTGTTTTAACCTCAGTTGTAAAGGAATGTTTTAAGGATTCCATGGGATACCCCTCGCAAACCGTTTTACATGTTGCATATGGCGATTCATCTCCGCGAGAAACATGCCTCTATTAACAGTCAGCATGGGTCGGAGCTGCATGTTGCCTCTACGACAGACGAATATAAATGACGCCATTTTTTCTGTGTCGTCGCGTCTTAGTTGGTGGCCGTGGCTCTGCGAGTTGTCGTCGTATCCAATGGTCTTGGAGTTGGTGGGCATGGCTCCTTCCTGCGTGCGCCATAGGTGTCTAACTTGTCGGCGGCTTAGTGAATCCACGCCCCTTCCAGCGTGCTTTCCATGGTCGTCTTGCCTTAGTGAATTATATATATAGATTGTCCTTATGTACCTTATATGCGCTGAGAACTCAGGATCTGCGTGTTTTTTATGATACTTTCTAATTTTCCTGCTTTCATATGTTTAACTTTCTCTGCAATTGTAACCAAAAGAAAACCAACGTTTTCTTTGAGCCTTTTGAATTCCACTGCTTTCATAATCTCTAACCTCCTCTGCATGTGTATAGTGCCAACGTTTTTGAACGTCTTTATGATGTTCTACTTTGTCTTTTGCTCTTTGTCTTTTAATTCTGAGCCCGATTGGACCTGCTTTTTTTTTCAATTCCACTCGTTCTGGGCTGATAACTTTATTTTATGAATTTGCACCTAGATTATTCTTTTTCATTTTTGCATTTTTTTCTCTCCTGCACTTTTGAGTCTCTTTTCTCCATGCTGCTCTTTCTTCTTCGCTTAGTCATCGATGTTTCATTTATAACATATTGTCCTTATACGCTTTATATGCGCTGAAAGCCCTGGATCTGCATGTGCTCAAAGCCTTTACACAACTGAATGTTTTGCTGCCCGTGTTCTTATTTGATATTGGTTGTAAGTGGGGTATGTCTTGCAAGAATTTAATGTTCTGTGTCCCCGCGAGATGGTCCTGAGTCAATCTCTTGGTACAAAGTCTCATGTTTAAGGTCCCCACGAGACACTCCGTGGTCAGTCTCTTTCGTCTTTTAAGTGTCTTCCGTGATCTTCACGTGAGGATCACGTTTTGTCTCCCTAGACTTTCTCTCCCAGGATTTTTTTATAATAGAGAGATATATATTCCAACATCTCTCTGTCTGTATGTCTGTCCTCTTTTCACGAGAGAACTACTTAATGGATTTAAATAATTTTTTTCTATAATTTGCTTGAACCTTCTGGTTGATTTTGCGACTTTACTCATCGCGCTAAGTATCATAGTTCGCTTGCAGGAGCGATTTATTCGTGTTAATTTGAAACAGAGGCTGCTGGCCATGGGGTGGAAGCGTGACATGAGGAGTGGGGAGCCAGGTGGGGCCATCCTCACTCAAGCACCAGTCTTTGTTCAAATCGCTCTATCTCTTTCCACGTTTTGGAGTGAAATTGCCTCCGCTTTGCTAGCGATACCTGTTTGTTTATTGGTTTTTAAAGTTTGTCCTGTTTCAATACTACATGGGTAGAGCTGCGGGTTATAGCTAGTAATCTGTATAAATAAAAAAAATTCTATTGTCTGTCTGTTTAATTTTTTGGTTTCATTTGATGTTATTTATCCATGTTGCACAGTAAGGACTACATTTAGTACTAACATTGCATCTTCTCTGTTTATTTGTTCACCCAAAAACATCTAGACTATTTTTCATGAATGATTGCAGTTGGTCCAACTTAAAATTACATTGCAGGGTGTGTAGTCAGGGGGCAGCCAAAAAAGTGAGCATTATTCTAAAACAGATGAGTTGCTCTTAATGAAATTTTGCATGTATAACAAAGCTATAATCAACTTAAAATCCAAGCTACATAGTGTTCCAAAAATGCTATTGGGAAGAGTGGTTGTAAAGGAGAGGTCAAAGTTCATAAAGTTTTACATACATGTTACTGATTATACAACTTAAAACGTAGACTTTAAGACCTTGCTAAAGTTCTATTAAAAAACTGGGTTGCATAAAAACAAAGAGGGACACAAGAACAAAACCGTGTTGTGACTAAAATGGTTCCACTGATGTAGATGGATTTGGCATATTGTTTAGGTTTGGCCATACTTACAGTGAAGGCTCCATTACATGTTAATAATTCAGTCAAAGTAAAGGTTGGGAGTGGGGGTTGGTGTGATGGGGGCTCAACACAAAAATCCCATAATCATACATCACTTAAAAAAGTTGCATCTACTTTAACATAATTTTGTTTTTACATTATTATTCGTGCAATTTTAAATATAGGATTTATGGACTTTCAAGAACTTCTGTAAGCAGTGTGAACACCACAGAAAACATGCTCTACTCCAAAACAGCTGTGCAGATTTTCATGAAAGTTTGCATGTAAATTACAGTTAACCCAACTGAATATATAGAACTTATGGAGTTGCAAAAGTTTTAAAATGAACAGGGGTGCAATAGAGGGAACAACACAAAAAACGGTAGTTTTGCCTAGTTTAGAAGGTATTATTCAGCAAGCCATCCAGTTTATTAATTTGGGATTAACAATCTGTTCCTGAAACCATGATAAATCAGGAAATACAAAGAAGTAGTGTATTAATGTATATTAATATAATAATGCTGGTAATCCAAGAGTTTTACTCTCTACTTTGATCACTTTCTAAACCCAGGTTACTCAATGGAATTCCTCCTAAAAACTACCAGTGAAACATGTGAGGCTCTTGCTATATTTTTTAAACACAAAATTAATGATATTAGAAATAATAAGGTTCATCCCTCCAAAGCTTATCCTAATAAATCCCAGTATTCAATTTTAATTAATTAAATTCTTTCTCCAGGATAGATTTACCTGATCTATGTAGAATAATTTCTCAACTGAAACCCTCCACCTTCATTCTTGACCCAATGCCAACAAGCTTTTTCAAAGTACCCAATGTGCTAATTGATAGTGTACTTGATATAGTAAATTCATCATTAGATACAGGGGTCTTCCCAGACTGTCTTAAGACTGCTGTTATTAAACCTTATTATTAGACCTATTTCAAACCTGCCTTTCTTATGTAAAATCCTAGAAACAGCATTCATTACGCAGATAAATGATCACTTGAATAAACATGCTATTCTTGACAAGTTTCAGTCAAATCACTGTACAGAAACTGCACTCATTAAAGTATTAAATGACTTGTGGGTAAATGAGGACAGATGTTGTTTATCTGTTCTCATCTCTTAGATCTGAGTGCAGCATTTGATATCATTAATCACAATATTTTTTAAAAATCACTTTACTTAGTGGGTGGGCCCCTCTGGCAATGTCTTAAATTGGTCTGAGTCTTACTTAAAAGGTGGAAAATTCTTTGTTAGCTGTGAGACACATGATACTCTACAGGTGTTCCACAAGGATCTATCCTGGGTCCACTGCTCTTTTCGATCTACATGCTTCCTTTAGGTCAGATTATTTCAAGGCATAATGTGATCTACCACAGCTATGCTGACGATACACAACTGTATTTATCAATATCACCTGATGACCCCAACTCTCTTGGTTCATTGACACAATGTCTCACTTGTGTTCCTCAGTGGATGAGTAGTAATTTTCTCAAACTAAATAAGGAGAAAACAGAAATTTTAGTTATTGGAAAAAATAGATATAGTGAGGATATTAGAAATAAACTTGATCCATTAGGCTTAAAAGTGAAGACGGAGGTAAAGAATTAAGGAGTAATTATTTACTCTGACCTAAGGATTTTTTTTCACTTCAACAACAACAACAACAACATTTATTTATATAGCACATTTTCATACAAACAGTAGCTCAAAGTGCTTTACATATTAAAGAATAGAAAAATGAAAGACACAATTATAAAACAAAATAAATCAACATTAATTAACATCGAATAAGAGTAAGGTTCAATGGCCAGGGGGGACAGAAAAACAAAAACTCCAGACGGCTGGAGAAAAATAAAATCTGTAGGGATTCCAGACCATGAGACCGCCCAGTCCCCTCTGGGCATTCTACCTAACATAAATGAAACAGTCCTCTTTGGATTTAGGATTCTCACGGAAGGGCTTGATGATGATGATGGTCACGTAGACTTCTGCCTTTTAATCCGTCCATCATTGATGGAGCATCATGAAGCTTTGAGTAGGTGGAGGTGGCGCAGGCCACCACCACAAAGAAACCGGAAAAAGAAACAGAAAAGAGAGTAGGGGTCAGTACCGATTTTAGAGCCACCATGAATAGTTATTTGATGAATTGAACATACAGAGTATCAGGATTAAGTTAAATTAAGATTAAAATGAAGTTATAAAAGGCCATGTTAAAGTAATGTGTTTTCAGCAGTGTTTTAAAGTGCTCTACTGTATCAGCCTGGCGAATTCCTATTGGCAGGCTATTCCAGATTTTAGGTGCATAGCAGCAGAAGGCCGCCTCACCACTTCTTTTAAGTTTTGTTCTTGGAATTCTAAGGAGACACTCATTTGAGGATCTGAGGTTACGATTTGGAATATAAGGTGTCAGACATTCCGATATATAAGATGGGGCGAGATTATTTAAGGCTTTATAAACCATAAGCAGAATTTTAAAGTCAATTCTGAATGACACAGGTAACCAGTGTAGTGACATTAAAACTGGAGAAATGTGTTCGATTTTCTTTTCCTAGTTAGGATTCTAGCAGCTGCATTCTGCACTAGTTGCAAACGATTTATATCTTTTTTGGGTAGTCCTGAGAGGAGTGCATTACAGTAATCTAGTCGACTGAAAACAAACGCGTGAACTAATTTCTCAGCATCTTTCAGTGATATAAGAGGTCTAACTTTACTTATGTTTCTTAAGTGAAAAAATGCTGTCCTAATGATCTGATTAATATGTGATTTAAAATTCAGATTACAGTCAACAATCACCCCTAAGCTTTTTACCTCCGTCTTGACTTTTAATCCTAATGTATCCAGTTTATTTCTAATAGCCTCATTGTATCCATTATTGCTGATCACTAAAATTTCAGTTTTCTCTTTATTTAACTTGAGAAAATTACTATTCATCCATTCTGAGATACAAGTCAGACATTGTGTTAGTGAATCAATAGAATCAGGGTCATCAGGTGCTATTGATAAGTACAGCTGTGTGTCATCAGCATAGCTGTGGTAGCTCACGTTGTGCCCTGAGATAATCTGACCTAACGGAAGCATGTAGATTGAGAATAACAGCGGACCCAGGATAGAGCCTTGTGGAACACCATATTGGATATCATGTGTCTTGAGTTGTAATTCCCACAACTAACAAAATATTTTCTCCCTGTCAGGTAGGATTCAAACCAATTTAAGACACTGCCAGAGAGGCCCACCCATTGACTAAGGCGATTTCTAAGAATGTTGTGATCAATGGTGTCAAATGCAGCACTCAGATCTAAGAGGATGAGAACAGATAAATGGCCTCTGTCTGCATTTACCCAAAGTCATTTACTACTTTAACAGTGCAGTTTCTGTGCTGTGATTTGTTCTAAAACCGACTGAAATTTATCAAGAATAGCATGTTTATTTAGGTGGTCATTTAACTGCATAATGACTGCCTTCTCAGAACTTTACTTAAGAAGGCAGGTTAGAGATGGGTCTAAAATTTTCAAGAGCTGAGGGGTCAAGATTATGTTTCTTAAGTAGGGGTTTAACTACAGCAGTCTTAAGACAGTCTGGGAAGACCCCAGTATCTAGTGACAATTTACTATGTCAGAACATTATCAATTAGCACGCCTGATACTTCTTTGAAAAACCTTGTTGGTATCGGGTCAAGGACGAGGTGGAGGGTGGAGGGTTTTAATTGAGAGATTATTTTCTTAAATCAGGTAAATCTATCCTAGTGAAAGAGTTTAATTTGTTTATAACAGGATGCTGGGGTTTAGGAGGATCCTTAGTGTTGGAGGGATATACTATGTTATTTCTAATATCATTAATTTTTGATTGAAAATACAGTGACAGCCTCACAGGTTTCACTGGAAGCACTTAGGAGGCATTCCTTTGAGCTACCTGGGTTTAGTAGGCGATCAATTGTTGAAAATAAGACTCTGGGATTACTAGCATTGTTATTTATAATCTTGGAGAAATAGCAGCGTCTCTCAAGACGGACAGTGTTATTGTATTCTGTTATTTTGACTTTTAATATTTCGTGGTGGATAGTAAGTTTACTCTTCCTCCATTGACGCTCAGCTCTACGGCATGTTCTCTTTAAATCAGACACTCTTTGGGTCTTCCATGGTATAACAATGCTAGAAGATTTTTTCACTGTCTTTTCAGGTGCAACTATGTCAACAGCAGCTCTTACTTTAGAATTAAATCTTTCCACCTTACTATTTACATTATCCTCGCTATTATAGCTGGCACTATAAACGGACTGATTGCTTAAAATGTTTGTAAGTTTTAAAGCTGCTGCCGAGTCAAAGAAGCGTTTTTTTAACAATATGCTTCTCATGAGAGTGTTTTTTATCATTATTTCTATATTAAAAAGTAGAAGAAAATGGTCTGATAGACCAATATCAATGATCTGTTTTATATCAATTTTCAGTCCTTTAGTAATCACTAAGTCTAACGCATGACCTGCTTTATGTGTAGGCTGATTTATGAGTTGTCTCAAATCAAAAGAATCCAGGAGGTTAAGGAATATAGCAAAAGTTAGATTATTTAAAGTTTGCAAGATGCTGAAAAGTAAGTTCATGCTTTTGGTTTTACTTGACTAGATTACTGTGACACACTCCTTTCAGGACTACCCAAGAAAGACGTCAACTGGTTGATGCCAGAATCTTAACTAGGAAAAGAAAGTCTCAACACGTCTCTCCAGTTTTGATTTTATTACATTAGTCACCCGTGCCATTCAGAATTTACTTTAAAATACTGCTAATGCTTTACAAAGTCTTAAATAATCTCGCTCCATCCTATATTTTGGAATGCCTGTCACCTTACACTCCAAGTTGTAACCTTAGATTTTAGAATGAGTGTCTGCTTAGAATTCCAAGAGTTAAACTTAAAAGAAGTGGTGAGGGCCTTCTGCTGTTATGCACCTAAAATCTGCAATAGCTTACCGATAGAAATTTGCCAGGCTAATACGGTGTATAGAGCTGCCAGACAAGAGGAAAAGAGGAAGGCCTAAGAGAAGGTTTATCGATGTGGTGAGAGAGGACATGTAGGTGATGGTTGTGACAGAGCAACATGCAGAGGACAGAAAGATATGGAAGAAGATGATCTGCTGTGGCGACCCCTAATGGGAGCAGCCGAAAGAAAAAACAGAATTTTAAATAGCTGCAAACAACCCATTACTTTAACATGGCTTTCTGATAGCTACATTTTAGTGTATCCCTGATACACAATATGTGTATTGAGAATTATCATTTTCTCCAAGGCTTCACAATCCATACTAATCCCTGCTATTCTCTGCTGCCCTGAATGCATTGCCCATAGTTATCCACCACTGTCACTACATCAGCTTAGGCAGGATACTTTTGTTTTTATTACTTTTTATTAAAACTGTTGCTTATAGAATCATTCTATTTAATATGTACAAAAGTGCAATTCATAGTAACTGAGATTCTAGCCTTTTGAGCTAATTATGCAGTATTTGATTACAGTTAACTGAAATAATTAAAAAATGTTGTACTAAGCAAAATAAAATGAAACTGAAACAAAATTTTTTGAAAATATACATTTGATAAATTCCTTAATAGGTAAATAAAGTATTGAGGTTAATTCCTAAATGAATAAAAGAAATCATAAAATTGATTAAAGAAAATTTTAGATTAAATGACGAATTTGAATTTGATTAAGAAACTGCTTGCAAGTGAGGAGCTGCGGTGTTAGTTTTGGAGCGCTAAGCCCATATTGTGCAGCTGATGGCATTTGAGTGACATCTAGTGACACCATGAAGTATTACACAGCTCTATAATAGGTTGATGCTTCCTCTAAGAAAGAATGTCAAGCAAATTAAATCTCTAAATTTTGCTCTCAGAAAGATCCTAATTATATATAGTATTATTAATTAAACATTATAGAGTATTTTACATGGGTCCTCTGTTAATATGCCTGGTTGTCATGTTTCCAATTAATTGAAATCATGAAGTATTTCATTAGATATTGTGGCGGCTTGCCAGTGGAGTCTTCTTAAGTAATTGTTATGAAAATTTGAGAGTCTGTTTGTGTCCTTTAGGGTGATATGCCAACATTATGAACTTTCCCGGAGGACAGAAAGAACATTGCTCTGAAAAAGTGTTAGCTTGGTGTTTCTTGAGTAGATACAGTAGATGAATACCAGAGGGACCAAAGTCTGACAGAGGCTGCACTGGCTTTTCCAAGGCGTGTCTTAAATCTTCTTATGTTCCCCAAGGAGGTTGATCATTTTTCTCAGGGAGGAGAACATGATGACATTCTCTATTCGTTCATTCTTAATAGTAAATGCATTGCGGTGCTGTTGGTCATAATTTAGTAGTGTTGATATTGGGTCCACGGGACTTGGCAAACTGCTCTAGATGATCTGATTTTCTCTGTATGCGTTTAGACATGTGGGAGATCAAAGCGAGGTCATTTGTGAAGTCTAGGTCGTCTAGTGAAGTAATTACTGTCCATCTGATACCCTTGTTCTGCTGAATAGTCACAAGAATAGAGGTTGTTTATGTGAATTATTCAGTGGAACTTGAACCTACACCATTGTAGTTAGTTTTACCAAATTTCTTACACAGTGGGCATTTAATCGTACATCACTGAAAATCATCCCATCCATTCGTTCATTTTCAACATCTAATTATTCCATTTCAGGGTTATGAGGATGCAGAACCTATCCCAGTACAACTGGGCACAAGACAGGAAGCATCCTTAGATGGAATAACAGTCTGTCACAGTGCACATCTGCACATATACACTCACTCCTAATGGACCAAGCAGAGTTTTCAATCTACTTTATATGAAACTGGACAACCCAGAAAACATGTAGGTGGATATGGGAAGAATGTCAAAACCCTTCACAAACAGTAGCCAGGCCAGATATTGAGCTTAGATCACTGGAGATGTGAGGCTGCAACACAAACTGCCACACCACCAAGCTATCCAAACCTTCTTATTGATTAACTGACTGATTTAGTGTACTGTTGAAAAACATTAAAAATAATTTTTTACATTTTTGAAAAAGCAAAAAAAAAAATGTTTTTAATTTAACTCAATTCATATCGTTGTAACTATACTTTGCAACAGCAATATATATTCAATCATTCATTTAATATATATTCAATCATTTGATCAATATTTATTTCTATAGCACATTTTCATGCAAATGATGCAACTCAAAGTGCTTTACAAGATGTCAAAGAAAGAGTTACATGCCACGAAAAATAAATCAAATTTAAATGATAGAGAGATAGATTGGGATCATGTACTACTACAGCATGTTGCTGCACACACCACACAACAAACTACCTCAGGAACGGGTGATGCCTCAGCAGCACCACACTAGTTCAGATGGAATGGAACAGTGTGAGGTTTTTTATGGTGGTTGGAGTGCCAATCCTGCCACCCACCCCTGACTTTTCCCTGCAAGTTGGAGGACCAGCTTGCAGGGCTGGATGCAGGTTAACATCATACCCAGGACGGTCCAATTGCAGGTTAAGGGCCTTACTCAAGGGCCCAACAGAGCAGAATTACTTCTGGCATTTACTGGATTCGAATTGGCAACCTTCCAATTGCCAGCACATTTCCTTAGCCTTAGAACCACAACTCCATCAAATTTAAATCAGAATAATAATAATAAATAAATAGTATACTGTACAAAAGATAATAACATCAAATTTAAATAAGAATAATGATAAATAAATGGTATACTGTACAAAAGATAATACAATGCAATAGATAGAATAAGTTACTAGTAACACTGCTGAAGAAACACAATGGTAAAGTTCAGTAGATACATGCTTTTGGGCATTTTTGAAGTGGGCCTTTTCTATTTGAGATACATATGGGTAACCGCATAACTGCGCTCGCCGTCCCTATCCATCTGTTGATCTCACCATCCCTCTGAACCCCCATTCATGAACAAGGCCCCAAGGTACTTAAACTCCTCCACTTGAGGCAGTAACTTACCTCCCACTCGGAGAGGACAGTCCACTTTTTTTCCTGCTGAGGTATATGACCTCAGATTTGGAAATGCTGGTCCTCAGTGCTGATGACAGATATGTTATGGTATGTGTCATTTTTTGGGGGGGAATGGGCAGGAGTGCATTTCTTGGGGAAATCTCAGAAAAGTACAGGGCGAGAATCAGTACTGCATGATATATTTAATTGAACTGAATTGAGAGAACGCTGCTGCTTTGTCCATGTTCACCCATAGTTGTATCGTATTTATTATTTCTTTCACTTAATCATTGATCACTTAGCTGTCTCCACTACTATAGCATCTGGGATTGTTCCAGTTTCTGCTCCTTGCACAAATAATCATTACATTTTTCTAAATCAAAAAGGCCCCATATGCTACCTGCTAATACTAACATGCCCTAAGCCATACCTAGTCTGTCATTTACAGAAACAGATATGACTTTTTAAAATCCTTCCATTCATTTTCTGAACCCACTTTTTCTAGCATATACCTAAAGAGAAGGGAAGCTTATCATTGCTTGCTTCATTGCTCCAGTTCATTGGATTAACAGGTCTGCCAGCCTTGACAGCTTTAACGTAAGAATATTTAATTTTTTGTCACTCTGTAACTTGTTTTATAATTCTTTGCTGTAGCTGTACTTGATACTTCAGATCCATCATGTAACCCTATTTTGCAATTTTACACTGTAGGGTTCCTGTGTTTGTAGAGCTATTTTTGATACTTACTGGTTAAAACCAATTATTTACAATGCCTACTGGTGTCTGCCAGTGCATTTCTTTTCTTGTTTTATTATATTGTCTCATTGTTCTATATAATGTGACTTTGTTAGACCTTTAATGCACATGCTGTATTACATGTGTTTCACAGTGGATTTGAGCATTTTATATTACTTTTGCAGAAGGTCATTTGGTTTGCTTTCCAAGCTTCACTTTGTTACAATGTGGGTCAGGCTCCATGCTCCCTCTTCTCATCTGGCCCCCTCATCTCTTGAACCCGGTACCATCGATAGTCATGACCAGGATGAGCTGTACAAATGAAGACACCACATGAAGCAACGGAAAGGTGCAAAGGGTTCAGTGCTTTTATTAAAAACAATCTAAAACAGTGCCCAAATAAATAGTGCAGTGCTTTCTCAATAAATAAATTTTTTTTTTTTTTTTTTTTTTTTTTTTTTTTTTTTTTTTTTTTTTTTTTTTTTTTTTTTTTTTTTTTTTTTTTTTTTTTTTTTTTTTTTTTTTTTTTTTTTTTTTTTTTTTTTTTTTTTTTTTTTTTTTTTTTTTTCGGGTTTTTTTTTTTTTTAAAAAAAAAATTTTTTTTCCCCGGGCCGGGGGTTTTTTTTTTTTTTTTTTGGGGGGCCTCCCTTTTAATTCCTTTTCTGGGGTTAAACTCCCCCTCCCCTTTTTTTTTCCCCTCGGGGGAACCCCCCCCCCCCCATTTTTTTTTTTTTTTTTTTTTTTTTTTTTTTTTTTTTTTTTTTTTTTTTTTTTTTTTTTTTTTTTTTTTTTTTTTTTTTTTTTTTTTTTTTTTTTTTTTTTTTTTTTTTTTTTTTTTTTTTTTTTTTTTTTTTTTTTTTTTTTTTTTTTTTTTTTTTTTTTTTTTTTTTTTTTTTTTTTTTTTTTTTTTTTTTTTTTTTTAAAAAAGGGAAAAGTACAAACTTCCCCCGGGGGTTCCCTTTCTTTGGGAGGTGCTGCAAAATATGCATTTAAGTCCCCAAACCTTTAAAATGTTTGGTTTTTCATTTTTAATTCAATTTTGAAATTTTGGCCCGGGGGAAAATCAGATTTTTTTGGGCTAATTTTAAAACCCGGTGTTTTTTGTCCAACCCAATTTTTATCAAAAATTTTTCCTTAAATTGAATTATCCCCACAATTTTTGGGGGTACCCCTGGAAAAACAAAAGAAGGAAAAATTTTTCTCTTTGCTTCATTTTAAGGTTTTACTTTAAACTTTTTTTCCCCCTTTTTGCAATTTTAAATTTTATTTTTGTTATGTTCCAAAAATTTTTGGGTAGGTTTTAAAAAAATATTTAAACTTGAAACCTTCTTTTTTTTTTTTTAAAATTTAAACCTTTTTATGCAAACCCCTTTTGAAATTTTAATTTTGGGTTCCAAAGGTTTTTAAAAAAACTGGAAAAATTTTAACAATTTCACCAATTTTTTTTTAAAGTTTGTATAAAAATGGGTTCTTTGGGTTGACCTTTTGCACATCCCCGGGTTCTTTTTAAGGGATAAAAACTTTTTAGGGAAAAAATTTTTTTTTCCAAGCCAGGAAACTTGTGGTGTTGGGCCCCTTTCTCGGGGATTAACTAAGGGTCCCAGGTGAGGGGGTTAAGCCAATGGGGAGGAAATTTTTAGTTTTTTTTTAAAAAATTGGAAATAAAGGGGAGTCTTTTAATAAAAAAAAAATAAATTAAAAAACCCCCCTTTCCTTTTTACTTATTTAAAAAGGGGTCCCCCCCCCCTTGGGGGCCCCCGCCAAAAGGGGCTACTCCTAACAGGGGGGATGAAAAACTTTTTTTATTTTAAAAATTGACCGCCCTTTTTTTATGCCAACAATTGGGGGAAAAAAAATTCCCCCAAATTGTGTTTTTTTTTAAATTTTCTTTTTTTTTTTGTTCCTTTTTAATGATTAAAAGGAAGCAGCTCCCCCAAAATAGGGGGAAATTTTTTAAAAAAATGGGAAAACAGAAACTTTAAAAAGAAAGAAAATGAATTTTAAAAACTTAAAATTTAAAAATCTTTTTTTTTTCTAAATAAAGCCAAGAAGGTAATTTAAAAAATTTATTTCAATTTTTTTGAATTTTTTTTAAAAAACTGGCCCAAATTCCAAAACGGGTTTTTGAAAATATTATAAAAAGTTTGGAAAAAAAGGAAAATTTTGGTATTTTTAAAAAAGGGGAAAAGTGAAGGAGGGCCGCTTTTTGTCATTTTTTGGCCCTAAAAGGGGTTTGAACAGTTTTGTTTTTAAAATTTTTCCACTTTTGTTATTTTAAGTAAAAAATTTTTCCATTTTTTGGTCTTTTTTTTTAAGGGAAATTTTAAAAAGGGGTGTTTTAAATCACCTCAACGGGAAAAGGAAAAACCCTCCCGCAGATCCATTGTTTTGATTTTTTATTTTTCCCGATCTTTAAAATTTTTAGGTTTCAGAAGGGCAAATTTCCATCCAAATTTCAGAAAAGCCTTTCCAGTAAGAAAGTATATTATTGAAAATTGGGGCTAGTTAGAAATCCCTTTAAAAAAAAATTAAAGGGATTTGGTTTGGGTTTTAAAGCCCTAGGAAAAGAAAGGGAAGGTTTTTATTTTTTTTGATTTTTTTTTTATAATTGGGGAGTGGCAAACCAATTATGTTTTAACCCTTTTATGGACTTACCTAAAAGGGGACATTCGGTTTCCCCTTTTGGTGGCGGGAAAACCATGGGGGAAAAAAATTTTTTGCTTATGACTACAATTTTTACCTTTTTAGTAGCCCCAAAATTTAAACTTTTACCCCTTTTATAATTTTATTTTTAACTATTTAGTCCGATTTCCAGTTTTTTGTAAAAAGGGGTTTGGGCGCTAAAAGGGAGAAAAGAACAAGTTTGTTTTTATGGGTTTTTAAAAAATTTCCCTTAATAAAAAAAAGAAAAAAAAGGAAAAAAATGGAAACTTTTACTTTTTTGGGCATTAAAATTTAAGGGAAAATAGAATTTTAAAATGTTTTTTGTTTTGTTTTGGGGGTTTTCCCCAAAAAAGGGGAAATAAAAAAAATTAACAAAAAATTAAAAACTGGGTTTTAATTTCACACAAGGGCTGATTTTTAAACCCCAAAAAATTTAAAATTTTTTAATTATTTTTGTTTTTTAAAACAATGTAATGGCAGACCTTTTGTTTAATATAAGGGACCCCACAAGAAGGGCCCTTTTGTCTTTAATTTTTGATTTTCCCCAAAGTTTTTTTATAAACACAAAGGCCTGTAAAAAAACAAAAGGGGAAAAGCGCAAACAATAAAATTTTTGATTTTAATGGTTTTTCCCGACTTTGTTCCCCAAAAACCATATTTCATCGCAAAAAAAGGGAAAAATATTTATTTTCCAGCAAATTTTTTGGGAAAGAAAATTTTCTTAACATTGGTTTGTAAAAAGAAAAAATTTTTTGTCCTTTTAACATTTTTTCCAAAAAGTCAGAAAAAACCTTTCCCAAGGCCCTTTTTAAATGATTATTTTAAACAAAAATTTGGGGAAAACTTGGGAAAACTTTTTAAAAGAATTTTAATTGACAAGGTTTTTTTGCCCAAGTTAAAAAAAAATTTTCAATGATCACCAAACAATTTTAAATAAATCCTACCAGTTTTTTTGAAAATTTACCAAAAGGGAATTAAAATTTTGGGAAAGGGGGAAAGGGTTAATGTTTTTTAAAATTTATTTTTCTTTTAATTGCCCTAAATTTTATTTGTTTTACGAAAGGGAAAGTTTTTTTAAAAATTTTTTGTTTTTGTTTTCTTTTTTTTCCCTTTTTTAAAGGAAATATACACCCAAAGGTTTTATTAGACACTTAACCCTTTTTAAAGCACAAAACAAGCTTTCAAATTTTTCTTTTTTTAAAAAAATTTTTTCTTTTTTAGAAAACAGGAACAAAAATTTAAGGAATCTTTAAAAATAAAAGGCCCAAAGAACAAATAAAAGCAAGGGGGGGACCCAAAAAATTAAAATTTAAAAAAACAGCGGGGCCAACGGAAAAAACCACCCCAAAACTTAGACATTTTTTTTGCCAATCCAAACCACCAGCCAGGTTTGGGGAAGGGGGGAAAACCCTTTAGAAGTTTCAAAAAGAAAACAAAACCTAAACAAAGGGATTTTTGTTTTAAAAAGGTTTTTTGGAAAATGAAAAGCATTCATTTAAAGAAAACCTTTCCCAAAGGGGGAAAATACCAAAAAAAACAACCTAAAACCCAAGGTTAAAAAAATGAAAAAGCTTTAAAAAAAAAACCCCTTGGGTTTTTTATTACCTTTTTATGCCCCCAAATTCGGCCCAACTTTTTTCCAAAAGGACTTTTAAACAGCCTGCCTTCTTTTCCTCCGGGAAAAAAACAAGGCCCCACACGATTTGGGTTTATTAAAGAAAACCAAATTTTTTTCCCAAATGTAAATCCTTAGATTTTTTAAAACAATTTTGTTTTGTTTAAAAAAAGGGGGGGGCAAAGGGTTTTGGGTAAATTTATTTAAAAAAATTTCCCCCAGGAAACACTCTTTTTCAATTCCCCCGGGGAAATACACAAAAAGAAGGGCCCTTTTAAAAAATTTTTGGGGTTCCCCAAAGAAATTTTTCCCAAGCAAACTTTTTTTTGGCTACATCACCAATTTTCAGGGAAATTCCCTTTCGGGGAAACATTTATACCGCCCCCCCAAACCTGAAACCAGGTTTCGGGGCCCTTTGTTTTTTTATTAAACAGCCCCAAAACCCCTAAAATCGGGGTCCCTGACTGATGGAAGTTAAACCCGGGACCGTTGGACCAGGGAGGAAAAGGGTCCCAAGAAACCCTACAGCCGGAAAACAATTTTCCCTTTTTTCTTAAATGTTTTTTGTAGTTCCCCTAAATTTAAAATCTTTTCTTCCTATTAAACATTTGTTTTAAAAAAAAGGTTTTTCCCCCTTTTGTTAAAAAATTTAAAAAACTGTTTTCCTTTAAATGAACGGGGGGTTAAAACCCCACAAAAATGTTGAATTTTCCCATTTTCTTTTTTAGGGTCTTTTTAAAAAAAGAAAGGCCCAAAAAAGGAAGGGGTATCCAGCCCCGGGGTTAATCCTACCTAAATTTTTCGAAAGGGGGAAAACCCCAAAAATAAAAGGGTTTTTTCTTTTTCCTCCCCCCCCTCCAAAAATTTTTTAAATTTGGTTTTAAATTTCTTTTTTTGAAAATTTACCTTAAATTTTTAAGTAAAATTTACCCCAATTCACGAGGGGTTGAGAAAATTTTTTATTTAAACATTCACCTTTTTGATGATCTTTTACCAACCAAAAGGCACCCCAAAATTTAAGCGGTCCCCCCGGGGCCCCTTTAATTTAAAAACCAAAAAAGGGAAAACCAAAGGGGGTTTCTGCTTTTCTACCTTTATTTTGGGTTTGTGTAAAAAAAGCAGAAATACCTTAAAACTTTAAAAGTTTTTTGAAAGAGTTTTATTTTCTTAAAATTAATTACCTTTTTTTTTTTAAATTTGGGGCCCCCGGGACTTTCTGGTTAAACTTTTAGGCCCCATTCGCTTTAAAAACTTTGTCAACCCTTTTTTTTTTATAAAATGCTTAACTTAAAAATGGTTTTGTTTTTTTCCCCCTTACCCTTTCTTAAATTTTTCCCTTTTTTTTTTTTAAAAACCCGAATTAAAAGGGTTTTACATTGAATTTCAAATTTTTAAGCCTTTAAGTTTAACTGTTTTTCTTCCCTTTCCGTTTTCACATTTTCCCCTTTGTTTTTAAAAGGCCCAAAACAAACCTAAAAAGATTCAATTCATTAAATTTGAGTTGGGAAAATTACAGGGGCATACACAGGGGGTTTAAAAAATTTGCCATGGGGGCCCAAAGGGGTCCTTTTCCCTTTTTTTACAACTTCTACATCCTTTATAGTGATTGTGTTCTGGTAGAGTTCTTTATTTGACCTTATAAAAGTCCCTTCATTCTGTCAGCTATCCATATTTCTTCTGATGACTAAATTCTTCTCAGTTTCATAGGTCACCACCATTCATCATTTCACAGAACCTATTGAAAAAGCTTCAGAGCTGTGATACTGAGTGGAAAAATCATTTGGTAGTTCTAGATTATTTCCATGGGCTATTATTACAAGCTTGCTCATTATAGTCCTATTCAGGTTATAACCCACATGGCTGCTTTCTTCTCTATTTTCTCCCATATTTCTTGCCGAAGAATAGTTCAGAAAGAACTTCTCCAGCTAATTCTCGTCAGTCAGTTCATAGTAAACTGGTTCAGGATATCTACTGTCACCAGTGTTTGTCTTTCACTCTTGTCTGCAGGCTATCCCAGGTGTTTATCCTGCTCTGTGCCGTCCTAGTAGTGCCCTTGCCACTGGCAGTCTCTAGTAATGCACTATTGATTTTCCATCCCTGTGCTCTTTTTATCATTTGATAACACTAAGACCTATTCTCTTGGCCACTGTCCTGCCAGTTACACCAGTTGAATCTGGCAGGAGGGTCTCATTCTTTCAGAATTGACAGTTTTCCAATTTAATGCTAAAGCATTTTTCTTGGTTGATAAAATATATAAATATATATAACAGCTGAAGTACATTATGAAAAGATTAACAGTAGTCTGCCCTCATTAATATACACTTTAGCAATAAAAACACCCAGTTTCTTTTGCTCTGACCTAAACGTTCTTCCATGTAGTGTTATGGAAATGTATAGCTTAATGTTGGCTGTCAAACACTTTTATCATTTTTACAGACATTTTACCATACCTTTCTGTGATAAATGTGCATAGTCAACATTTGGTTATGATGATTAATGTCCTTAAAAAGCTAATTTCATTTTCTAAATAAAATATAAGCAGCAAATACGCTAACAGATCACAGTGGATATTAAATTATTAACTATAACAAACCTGAACACATTCACAAGTTTATGTAAATGTAACTTAATCTGTATAGAAACATGAGAAAATGCCAAGGATGCTTCTTATATATTTACAAAGTCATTTAAAGTACAATTCACAGTGGTATATTGAGTAATGACTATTTTTACTGCTGTTTGCCTGCCTGCCACAGGCATTTCTCTGTCACTGGGCACATTCTCACATACTGGGCCTGTGTGGTGTTAACAATTAACCTAATAGCATGTCTTTGGGATGTGATAGACAATCCACGTACCACTAGGAAGCTTGTGCAGACACAGGCAGAGGTTTTAGAAGGCAGGCAGAGACTCCCATGGCATTCAATAAATAGAGCCTCGTGGAAGATAAGGAGGGATTGCGGAGAGAGAGACCTGGGAAATGACTCTTTAGATGATTGGAAACTCTGGAAGAGTGAACACAACATTGCTGGAGTAACTGTAGCTAGTTTCAGCAATTATTATTTTATGAAGCATTCCCCTGAGGTCATAACAGTGGGGAGGTTCATTTTTCTGAAAGTACGGCTGTGAATCATTCATTGTTAAACAGACATGTTCATTATCAGGCTTTATGCTCATTTTGTGTTTGTGGCTTTGTCTTTTCATGTCAATAAACATTGCAATATTATTCTTGATGTTGTTGCAAAGTGGCAACAATTACAAGCACCTTAACACAACATCTTGTCTTATGCTTTCCTTCTTCTCTTACTACTACTTTAAATAATAATAATAATATTATTATTATTGTCATCTTTGTAGTAAAGTCTCAGCAATAATATTAAAAAAAACTACAAAGCATCATCATGAGTGCCATTCTGCAGCTTGATGATGTCATTACTTCTAAAAATGAGCTCCTAGTTGAGAATAGGCATATGATGCTTCATTACTACCTCTGATGTCCCACTCTGTAGTAGGGCAAATTCTTATTCTAGTCAGACTTTTAGTGCAATTCCAAAGAGTAATTATGAGACACTTGATAAATACAAGCACTGATTCCAAATAAAGTCATGTGAATATTAATTTTTGTGTTGTTGGTTGTGAGGGGTTTATAACTAATTGTAGGTGATTTCTGAAACATAACATTTTTTTAAAAAAGTGTCTGAAGGAGAGTTAAACTCTATGTGAATTCTCAAGCTAAAATTGTTAGTTGCAATGGATTGTGATGGATAGCAGGCCATTGTTGAGCTTTTTTAGTGAAATGCTGAATTATTATAATCTGCACATAATGCAGCCTTGAAGTTGCCTTTGGTGAAACAAATACTAAGTACATTACTTATTTCATTCATAAAGGCGTAAAAATCCATGCTTAGGGATCCTCTTTCTTCTTTCATTAATTTCTAGATAGGTTAAGTGAAATTTTGCTTTCCTTGCTTGCATTTTTTAATTTTACAGTTACAAAGATTTTTTTTAACTCACCTGGTATGAATTCAGGCAACAGGAGAAGTGAGTTGGTGTGGCACATGAGCCACTCATGTGATGGTATGTTTTCAGCCACACATGCAGCTCCTTTGGTGTTTCAATAACTTGTATTAAAGATCTGTTTTGATGTCAGGAGTGGCTAATGGAGAAATGAGACAAAAAAACATACAAAATATGCATGCTGAAATAATCCAAGGTAAATTTGAAACAGTAAATTGATAAGTATCTGAGGTCACAAAGAATATTTTTCAATTTTTAGGTCAATGATTTGCAAAATTTACCAATGCTGTATATGTTGTTTCAGCTTCCAATAATTTATACTGAATGCTCTATTTGATATATCTGAAGAAACATTGAACTTTCATGTCAAATCTCCTTAAAGAGTGTATTCAATTTCAACAAAATACAGTAAGTCCACTGAGAGCAGAGTTAGAATATGCAGACAAACAGAGAGACATGACAATGGCAGTAGGTGCTTTCTTATGTTATACAAACATAAAATATATATCTATATTTGTAATTAATTTAGACCACTTTGCAGAGATCTGTTTTCACTTTGACATTAAAAGAGTCTTTTTCTGGTGACCAGTGTCAAAAAAGCCATATCAAATCCAGTGGTCTTTAATGTGTACAACATTAAAATGTGAAAAGATCCTAGGTTGCGAATATTTTTATAGGCTCTGTAATTTTTGCAATATTAATATATAGTGTACATAGATTTAGTTTGCATTTTTATACAAGCTAAATAAAAGCATTTAGCTTGTACTACAAAATCACATTACTGTATATTGGATGAAAGAATTTTCTAATAGAATTTTTTTTACCCAGGATGTTACAGTCACAAAAAACTTTTGAAATAGATACTTTTTTGTTGGAATTATTATTTTTAACAACATTTGTATAAAATGACAAAAAGAGACTGGAAACACTCAGCTGCTTGATGTTCATCACAATCCTTTAGCATCTGAATGCTGTCCATCCTTTGGTCCTTTTTTCAGACCAAGCCACCTGAATGTGTTTGAAGAATTTAGCAATAACAAGGAAACTCTTGTTCTGATGATGGACTACCTTCCTGAGACTTAAAAACTATTTGTTTCAAGAACTGAAATCAGCATTAAAGGTCAAGCTATGTGTCATTTCCCACTTGCACTTATTTGTATCTGTGTGGAGAAGTATTAAGCAGTCACCAGAATCTGTATAATAAGCTGCTCATCCTCTTGCCATCCGCTCCAGCTGAGCCCAATGTATCTTGTGTATCTAAAAACTCTGGCCATGATGTGGTTTTATTAATTATCATCGGATCCCTTCTGGCCAAGCCATGAAATCATCTTCAGAGTTAGCAGTGGCTGTACTTTTTAGAAATGGGGCCATCAACCTAGAGCTTTCTCTCTGCAGCACACATACGATTCAGGATGCACTGTCCCTCTCATGGTCGCTTGTGCTACTGCACTGGGTTATAACAGGACATCTCCAGGTTTTAGTGTGGCTGTCACTCTTTTGTGGAGGATCCCCATGAGACCCAGTCATACCTGTGCCATCCTGATAATGTCCTTGACCCTTGTAATCTCTTTGTACAATATTTCACTACAACCTTCAATATGACAAATTAATGGGGAGTAAAGATAAATGTATTAGTATTTTTAAATTGTATAGTGTTTTGGGATCATCATTTTGTGTTTAAACTGAATTTTATATTTGAAAATGAGAACAGCATTTTGTGTTAGTAAATTGAATTGAATTATCATTAACAGTTCATATTCCATACTCTACGAGTATTTATCAGCTGGTTGATTAAAATGCTTTGAGCTATGCAAAATTAAAATATATATTTTGTAACTGGAATCCAGAATATGATTGTAGTAAAATGTGCATAGAAATACATATAATATTTAACTATAGACTTTAAGGCTGATATGATTAAACATAAGACATTATAATAATGAATGTGAATACAGTGGATTTAGTTTTCAGTCACTTCCTATGTAGTCATTCTGGTATGTGTAAATTTCTATCTATCCATCTAGCTAGTTTCAGTAAAAGTCCAAATTTCTCCTGAGGGCAAATAAAGATATTTTTTCACTTTCTGCACACTTAATTGTGTGTTCGATTTAATTTTAAATAGATAAACTTACCAACTTTATCCATCAACCTACACTCAATAACCCATAATAATCAGTAATCAGTAATAAATGTGCAAATTTAAATCTAAATTCTGGATTATTAAATCTAAATTCTGGAGTATTGAGAGTTGTTTGATGTCAGCTAAAATGAATTTAAGCAATGTTAGCATAAGGCTACAACAGAACAGAATGCAGATAAAAGTGAAAGTATCTGATTACTTTCAGAATCCACTGTATTTATATACAGTACTAGAGGGGCAAGCCCCCCTGGCGCCTTTGGTGCCCAACCCCCAGTTGCGGCCAGCATATTAGTAAAATCTGTAAATGTACTAAAGAAAAAGGATTATTTATTGGAGTTAAAATCTCGAAATTCTATAAATATGTAAAAGAAAAATTAATTATTATTTAATGGAGTAAAAATCATGAAATGAGAATAAAATATTTACTCTCTTACCGATTGAAGTATTCCCGTTAAACTGAGGTCCATTATGCTCGATGAGTATTTATAAGAGACTAAATAAATGATCCATTCATTTCAACTGACATTCTTATAGATAAAAAAAAAATTCTAAAAAAATTACAGGAAAAATCATGTGAAAAGTAAAGTGGTATGCAATGGGTCATTGCAACTAGACCTTCAGCTAACTAAACCACCTAAATACAAATATTGGTGTTATGAAAAGATTATTCTTTAATAGTTTGTTCCGTTGAAAGAAAGTTTACTCGATCAACAATAAAAAACATTAAAAACCCCTACTTTCTTGATATCCATCCATCCATCATTAAACCTGCTATATCCTAACTACAGGGTCACGGGGGTCTGCTGGAGCCAATCCCAGCCAACACAGGGCGCATGGCAGGAAACAAACCCCGGGCAGGGTGCCGGCCCACCGCAGTTTCTTGATGTTTTAGTTTACAGTAATCCCTCCTCAATCGCGGGGGTTGTGTTCCAGAACCCCCCGCGATAGGTGAAAATCCGTGAAGTAGAAACCATATGTTTGTATGGTTACTTTTATATATTTTAAGCCATTATAAACTCTCCCACACTGTTAACATTATTAGACATGAAATAACACCCTTTAGTCAAAAGTTTAAACTGTGGTCCATGACAAGACAGAGATGACAGTTCTTTCTCACAATTGAAAGAATTCAAACGTATCTTATCTTCAAAGAATGCGTGTCAGGAGCAGAGAATGTCAGAGAAAGAGAGTGAGAGAAAATCAAAAAATCAAAAAATCAATACGTGCTTTTAAGTATACAGAAGCACCGCGATAAAGTGGCATTTTGTAGAGGCGCGTTCGTATCCTCTATGCAAACAGCCTCTGTGCAAACAGCCTCTCTGCTCACATCTCCTCCTTCAGGCAGAGAGAGTGAAAGAGACAGAGAAAAGCAAACAATCAAGCACCGCGCGGGAAGCATATCGTATATCATTGAGGAGTTTTATTTAACACGTAATACGTGTTCTGATTGGGTAGCTTCTAAGCCATCCGCCAATAATGTCCCTTGTATGAAATCAACTGGGCAAACAAACCGAGGAAGCATGTAACATAAATTGAAAGACCCATTGTCCGCAGAAATCCGCGAACCAGCGAAAAATCCGTGATATATATTTAGATATGCTTACATTTAAAATCCACGATGGAGTCAAGCCACGAAAGTCGAAGCGCGATATAGCGAGGGATCACTGTATAACTAGCAGACCACGTGCGCTTCGCTGCAGTCGCTGTAGTTGGAATAATTATGTATCTACATGTGACTTATAGAGCTTCTTTATATACAACATTTTTGGTTTGTCCTTCTGGAGCCAAAATATATACATTTTCTCTATGACTAATTCGTGAACATGCTACATAAAAAATAGAAACGGGAAAAAATGGCAATGCCGCCAGGAACAACAGTAAATGAGATAAAGTGAAAGTCTACCAAACACTAAATGAGATAAAGTAAAAAAAGGGCAACAGCGCCGGGAACAGTAAAAAACAACAGTAAATGAGATAAAGTAAAAGTCTACTAAACACTAAAGTACAAAAATGAAGTAGAAAGTAACAGTAAACCGCAACATCGCTGGGAACACCGGCACACTGCGAAACACTGCGAAACACTAAAGGAAAAAATACTATTCAGTAAGTACTGCATCTAGTAAACAGTAAATCAGTAAAGGAGAGATGACTAAACACTAAGGAAAAAGAACGGCAAGACCGCGTCAGCTCGGAGCGAAATGAAGTGAATGAAATGACGTGAATGGGAGGGGAGATGATCACATGACTCCCCCACCCGCCTTAACTCTCTATCCCTCCACAAACACACAAACACAGTCTCTCGGATCCCAACTCTCCTTTATATGTATAGATTTAAAAATGGATTAAGAATCTGAAAATCTAACAACATCACATAAAATCATAGACTTAGGGTTTTATATACAGTGAGTAGATATATAGAGCAAACTTGGTCTGAAAGTCAGAAATGTGTGTTGAATTATGATATTTTTGTGGGATTGAGAAATATGGGGTTCCACTGTGTGCAGGTGTTATTGTTCCATTCGGTTTCACAATTCATTGATTCATTACTGATTCATTTTACCTCTAATTGATCATACAGTTTAATTACCTGGTGTTTCTTCTTTTATTTTACAATCCGAAAATAACAGTAGTGAATTTATGTTTATAAGAAAATTAGTAGTATTTGTTGTTTTTGCCATGGTTTTAAAAATCAACCCTCTTTTGGACATTTTTTTTCTTTAATATTTTACCTTTTTATGGAGTTTGCTTTCTTAATTGTACCTTAACAATGACAAGTGAAGTAGACATAGAGTGCATTAAATGCTGAAAGGTTATAATTAGTGTCAGATACACTAGCTTGATCATTAGCCAATTATACCTTAAAACTAGAAATCATGAAAAACAAAAATGAAAATCAACATGATGATAATGAAGAATATTTTAAAAACCAAGATAAAAAAATAGTAGTACATTATCTTTGTGTAACCCTGGGGTGAGCAACGTCAGTACTAGTGAGCTGTAGTGGCTGCAGGTCTGTTTTTGTTCCAGTCCAGTTGCTTAATTAGAAGCCAATTCTTGCCAATGACACATCTTATTTAATTTCATGGCTTGTTAGTGTTTTAACTCTGCCATATCAGGTCATTCTTATATCGAAGATTTTTCCTTTCCAAGGATACCACCCTTAAGATCTGAAGCCTAAAACATATAAGTAAATTTCAGTCCTTCAATTTTTTATTTTCAGGTTTCTTCCAAATATGTCATTAAACCAGAATGTTCGTGACAAATCCATATAGATGTAAATGGACACAAGTTAGATGGAGAACTGCTCGTTCCTTTGTCATTTGCTAATAAGGAGCCATTTAAAATAGTGAATGCATCTGATTAACAATAAAATAAGCAATTAAGAGTGGGAAACTTTAACAGGCAATGCAATTAAAATGAAGCAGAAAAATGCCACTTGACTTCATCAGCAATAATTGACTTCTCATTTAGCAAATGGGTTGGAACAAAAACCTGCAGCCACTGCAGATCCTCAAGGAGTGATGTGGATGATCAGTGTTTGCCTCAAGCTAATATAGGTCTCCCTGAATGAAAATGGCAAATAAGTAAATTTAAAATATAAAGGTTGAAAGATGTTGGACAACTTGTTTTCAAAGGTGCAGGAAAAGGGTCAGCACCAAAATGTAAGTATTAACCTAAAAACCAAAGCAAAAATCACACTCATAGTCTTAAAACACTCGGAAAATACTAATTTCCCTAAAGTCTTTAAAATAGCTGAAAAACAAAGGTCTTTTAGAATAGAAGCCAGAATCTATGCTTTTTTTTTCTTATTTTTCTGTCCCTAGTCTGTATGTTTTCTGTCTATAATTTTTCTTATTCTTTTTTGATTAATAATAACTTTTTTCCTTGTTATATTAAAGTGTGTTATGGGTTTGAGATATAATTGTGGCGCATATCAGTTCAGTTCTGTAAATAATGTTCCTTGTTCTCTGTCAACTGAAATTGAGGTGGGGGACTTCACGATGCTGCAGATGCTGCTTGGAGAACCTCCCCCATTGCTATTTAAAAAGCAGCATTTCAAGTAAGGCTGCCTTGATATTGTGTTTAATTGTTCTGGTTATAGCTTTTCTTTCTATTTTTTTTTAGATTACTGTAGATGCTTTTTTTCATTATTCTTTGTTAAATGGACTATTTTTTGACTGATCTCTGAATTACTGTATTAATTATTTTAGGTATCGCTTTTGGGCATACTGTACCTTATTTTTTGAGTTCTCTACGATTGCTTTTTTTTGTAAAAATAACTATCTAAATAGAATTCAGACAATCTGGATTTAATTGACTGAGCTGGACAGTTCAAGGGAAATTTTAAAAAATGAGAAGCGCCAGCTGTTAAAAGTGACAAGCTCTGGGATTTACCAGCGAGAGGCCAGGAGTAATTTGGCTACTACAATAGCAAGACAGAACAATTCACACTGACAAGAAGTGAGAGTGAGAGCAGAGAGATCCAATATTTGAAGAGACTGGGGCACCGTGGTAACAGTCCCAGAAAGAAAGGAAGACAGAAAGTAACAGACTTGCATCTAAAAAGCAAAAAACAGTGCCAGAACAAGTTCAAAAAAGAGCCAGGCAAACAAAGTGTACCAAGATGGCAAAGTGGATTAGATGATGGGGAATTTTTAGTTTTGTGTATTGATTATTCGGAATTCCTAGAACAATATTGAACATTCCTAAACATATCACACCAGAAGAAAGGGGAAGCCTGTGGAGAGAGATCATTAGACCAGAGTAAAACTGTAGGGAGTGATTTGTAGGATGATGTGCAGAATACAAACTAAAGGGAGGAGAAGGGTTTCTTCTGAGGGGAATTGGAATGAAAAAGTGAGTAAAGATGATGGGAAGGAAGAGAGTCAGATAGTGTGATGCCTAACTATGTTCTGCACTGACCGGTGTTGTAAGTTGAAGAAGATAAACTATCAAGGTTAAAGTGTAAAAATTTGAATTTCATAAGTTCTCCAAGTAGGTGAAGTGCAAAACTGAAGTACAGTTTGCCACCTCATGGATGGAGCATCACATTTTTTAACAGGATGCTATACAGTATATCAACAGTATAGAATAATGCAATTCCTAAATGGAGACAGGAAGATTTAGCTTTTAAATAAGCTGATTACAAGCCTTTCAAAGATAATGGGGAGGTGAATCTGGACTCTCTGAAGAGCCATGAAGGAGAATTGGTCGGACAAAGCCTGGAGATGACTGAGCGCAGATTGAATGCCCAGTGTTAGAATTCTAAATTGGGAAGTGATACTCCATTGCTCTGTCTGTCAGGAATTAAAGTGGATTATTTAAGGGAAAGTTTCTTGCCATTTTATAAAAAGTTGGAAAAGACTGACCTGAATTTGCACCCATATTTATTAAGGGAAGGAGGGGTAACAGAGCTAACAAAACAAGGGACAATATTAGTTTTAATATTAGCAAGACAAAATTTAAAAGAAAGAGGAAGCTTAACCCAACTGTTAATAGAGGCACACCATCCAGTAATGTATGTTCATGAGTGAAGAAGAGACATCAGTTCCTAAATATCTGAGCTTGGTCGATACAGTGATGAAAGTTGAGAGGGAGGCACAGAGATAGAAATCATTGAGAGGTAAAATAGGAATAAGGGTTCAAACAACTTAAATTTAAAACATGTAAGATATCAGAAGGGCATTGCCTAAATAAAGAATATTGTTGTCTTCATTTAAGGGGATTAAATAATAAGTATCATACACAGTGACATTCAGAGTTATGGATGGTAAGAGCTAATGGCTCAAGACATAAACTGAAAAAAGGGAATAGTAGGCATCCCTGCCTGTCCTCTTTTGCTGATATGAAAAGAAGGGGAGATGTTTGGGAATGTCAAAATAATCAAGACATTTTCAGCATTAAAAGAAATAAGTGCTGATGGATTAGAACCGGATGAGGTGTTACTGACCATATATAAGAGTCTGCGTACATTATCAGAGGCTAAAAAAGAGCGAATAAAAGCAGACTGATCTGGGGGAATTAGACTGTAGAGGACCCTCTGTCACTGTTGTGCTAAGACCTTGGCTAGTGATTTTATGTCTATTGTAAAGGATAAACCAGCCACAGACAGACACGACACCAGAATGTCCAAACTCACACACGCTTCACCCAATATTTACACACTTTGTTCAGTCCTTGTTCCTTCAGCTGCCTCCACTCCACTCTCGCTAGCTCTGTCCTCTTCCACCTGACTCTGGCTCTCCGAATGGAGTGAGGCGGCCCCTTTTATCTTTCCCCAGATGTGCTCCAGGTGCACAATGACGAACTTCCAGCAGCACTCCCCAGTGTGGCAGAAGTGCTGCCCTTGCACCCGGAAGCACTCTGGGCATACACCATCCCTGGTCTGGCAGCACTTCCTGGTTTGGCGGAAACGTTGTCCTCCAGGGCTCTAGGACCATCCAGGCACCCAGGGAAGAGTAGTGCCGCTCTCCTGGTCTGTCCTTCCTCCAGGCATCCTGGCGGGGCAGGATCCCTGGTCGTCTGCCACACTGTGTTTATAATGGATGATGGACAAGGGTTTATAGCTTTGACATTAGCAAAGGGTCTTTTTAATGCGTTAAAATGAGACTGATTACATGCCATGTTGAAGGGTGGGTTCAAGTTACCCACAGAGATGGTTTCCCTCAACATGTCAAAAAGGATGGAAGGATGACTGTTTCCAAAATGCAAAAAGCAGTTCTGGAGAAAAAACCATCCAAACATAAAGCCATTGAAAGCAGTGCTCCTTAACTTCAGGTAGAGAAATTGGAGCATCTAAAAGTGAGGCATCATCATCTAAAACTGGTTTATAGAATTTTACTTATACACCATTGTTAGTTGAAGGCTCCAGTCCGCTCCATGAATGTTGATGAGTTACCAAAGAGTTTCAAAATGCAATGAAGTATTCATAATTTCTTTGCAGCATAATGTTATTTTATTCACTAGACGGCAGCAGAATACCATCCAGAGCAAAATTTGGGCTTAACACCATACATTGGATCATAAAAGCTTATCCCAAAAGTCATTTGGTATTAACTGTTATTGCATAGAATTCTGTGCCTAAGAGATGCTCAAGGTTAATACTAAGGTATTTAAATATCCTGTGGATGACAGCCATAACTAGGCCAAAGCTAAGATGATCACTGAAAAGAAAATGACCTCCGCAAAATGGCATTATGAATTTAATTAGAAGTAATGAGAGAAATGTTTGACACCTTAGAATAAAAAAAAAAACTGAAAAACAAGTACAAACCTCAGAATTGTAACAAATAACATTTAGCAAACCAAGTTTTAACTCTCTGGATTAACACTATAACACCAAAACTGGGGAATAATTAATTGCTTGCTTAATTAAGGTAAGATTTCAATTAACAGCAGGAGTAGGTGGTGATTAAAACTCTTCTGTCTAAAATACAGTTAGAGATTATTTTTTGGAAAGGACCAGGAGAAAGCCAAAATCAGAGCTACACATGGATTGAAAACCAGGAAACAACCTGATATATTGTTAGATCAAATGTGAAACAAGAATTGTATTCAAGAGTTCAGAAAAGTAAGTCTTAAACCAGAAAAACACAAAAGAAACAATTACAAGTATTGTAACCAGATTTATCCAATACAGGATACCAAGTTAATAATGTGTTGATATTTACATGATTGTGTCACACGTAGCACGGCGCCAGAGAATTCTGGGACTCATTATCATGGCAATCATTAAAGCCATTGTAAGAATAAGGTGATGTCTACAAGAGAGTGAAAACTGGTTTGTGGCATAATAGTGTAAGAGACGGCCGACAGTTCATAGCAGTGTTGGGTGCCATGGGTGCCGCCAGGGGGTGCTGTGAATGAACCTGGTATCGGGTTGGACAATATCTAAAGGACTACCTTAAACCCAGTTGAAGAGCAAGAGTCAGGTGGAAGGTTGACAAAGCTTGCTGGGAGGTGTGGAGAAGAAAAAAAAGAGAGAAAGAGAGAGAAAAAGAATAATTGTGGGCAGTGTTGTTTATTTATGTGTGGATGTGGTGTTGGACAGCACTGTGAAGAATTTAAACAAAGAATAAAGCAAGTCTTGGTGCTTTTAACTTGTGTCTTCAGTGTCTGTCTGTTGGGTTTGAGGAGCAACAGTGCCCTCTAGTGTTCACAAAGGTAAAATATCTTTCTCAAAAAGATCCAAAAATGAATAGTGTATTAAAAGATGCGGAAATTATCCCAACCATATCAAGGCGGCTCTAATTATTTTTTAAAACCAATCACAATAGAAAACCTGCAGCTTGAAAGGGGCCCTCCCACCAAGGACTGCTCTAGAAAGCCCCTACAGATGGTTTTAATGTTTAGTTCCAAGGTATCGTGGTTGCATGTTTTCATTTCAACCTATTCAGAAATGAATGGGTCAGTCTGAGTTCTAATTGATCTAATTGTTTAATTAGTCTAAACTCTTTTCTTATTTTGTATTCACAAAAATGTGTTAACATATTTACATGCAAAATTTCATAAATTTTGATATTTTTTCCTATAGCTTTAAATGCTTAGCTTTCATTTACCATATTCTTTTTGATTCATTTTTTTTCTGTGAAATTTGCTGCCTTAACATTGTCCAAATACTGATAATTAGTTATGCGTACTGAAAACACCGGGGGAAATGACCCTGACTGCTCAACAGGAACAGTTACTTCAGAGCAGTTACATGAATGTTAATTAATAGGAAAAGGCTTAAATAACAAGAACATGAAATGCTGCCAAAAGAGAATAAATCACCTCAGTGTAACACACACAAATGCTTGTTGCATTCCAAAAAAAAGTAAATTAATTTTGTAATTTTAAGATTGACACAAAAAAGGCGGAAACTGAGTAATAACAGCTGACTTAATGATAGCAGGATGACCGTTAAAAGCAGAAGTTGGTTGGGATGAACACCTCAAGTTATGGTGGCCCATAGGACTCAACTTGAGAACCACCAATAAGCTTTTTCTTACTAATACTAAAAAATTGGAAATGTCCCCAAAACAGGGCGAAAAAAATTTCTGATTTTCCCTGGAATTACCGGAATAAGGAAATGAAGAGGACTCAAATAACTTTAGGGAAATTGGAATGAAAAAAAAAAACACAAAAAAAGTTTTAAAAATATCCCGAAAACTAAACCCCCCAGGAAAAAAAAATTATTATTTTTACCCCTTTGTTTTTGAGTTAAAAAGATTATTAATATTCCTTTAAAGTTATTTTTTAATTAAAAAAATGTTGTGCAAATTTCAAATGTAACCCAAAATACAATTCTTAAAAAGCATGCTGGTCCCCTTTTAGATTTGTATCAACAGGTACTTTTTTCTTTAAAATAGAAAGGGTTTTTTACTTGAAAAAAACAACACAGAAAATAAAAATTTGGGGATTAAAAAATTTTTATATTGATTTCAACAAACTGAAAGGGCAAATTTTTTATTTTAAAAAAACCCCTCTTCTTCTTAATTTTTTAATTACCCCGGGGTTTTTTAATTTTTAAAAACTTTTAATTTTTAAAGGTGTTTTTAAATGATCCCCCCGGGGAAAAATTTTTTTATTTGTCAAATTTTAAAGGTTTTCTGAAAATGGGGAAAAAACCAATTAGGGGGAAAATTTGTAAAAATGGTTTAAGTTTTTTGAAAAGGGGGTTTTTTCCAAATTATCAAATTTTAAAAGGTTCCTTTAAAAAATTTTTTAAAAAAAGGACCCTAACCCAGTTTTAAGTTTTTTTTAAAGTTTCCCAGGAAAATTGGGAAATGGCATGTCCTTAAAATCATGTGTTAAAAAATTTTTTAAGGGACCCCCCGGGTTTAAATTTTTGGGGAAAACAGCCCATGACAAATACATTTAAATTTATTGGAATGAAAATAGAAAGTAAACAAACCACTCCCCAAAACAGGCTTTAAATTTGGAATAAAATTTCAGGAGGGTAAAAAATTTCTTTTTCCTTGGGCAAATTTGAAAAATCACAGTTAACTTATTAGGGGTGTAAGGAATTTTTATTTTCCGTATTTAAAGGGGCCCGAAGTATATTTCAAAGTGAAAATATTTTTAATTTTTTTTCCCAAAATTTTTCAGGGCCTTGTTTAATAAATTATAGAACAATTTTTTTTATTCCCTTTTTTTCAAATTTTATTTTGGATTTTCAAAGAAATTTAAACATTCCAAAAATGTCAAATCAATCAAATTAAAAATGAAAGTAAAAAAAAACCGGAAATTTTTATTTCCCCTTTTAAAAAACCCCCTGACAAAAAACGGGCCCCCCCCAGTCCTAGGGGGCAAAGGGAAAAAGGAAATTAGCCCCCAAAAACAAAAAACCCACAAATGCATTCTTGGAAAAAGGGACCCTAAAGGGGGGTTAAAGTTTTAAAAGGGGGGTATTTTAACCCCTTGGGGGGCAAGGTTTTTTAATATTTCTATAAGGGGTTAAGGTTCCACAGGAAAACCCCTTTTTATTTTGTAAACCTTGGTAAAACCCTTTTTTTACATAAGTTTAGGCCCAAGTAAAATTCCTTTTTTTTTTTTAAAAATTTTCAAAAATTTTTTTGTTCTTTCCCGATTTGTTTTTATTTTGGCTTTGGCCTGTAAAAAAATTTTTTCAGTTTTTTGTCTTTTTAATTTTATTTTTTTTGTCCCCCATTGTCACAATTCTTGCTAAACACCGTTTGTTATTTAAAAACTTTGACCTTTTAATTTAAAATTTCATTAGTTGCACTCATACTTTTCATTACCCAGGTTTTTATAATGACATCTAATCTATCATTATTATGGGGTTCCTACCATTTACCCCAATTTTAAAACCCCCCGTTTAGACCATCCATTTTAATCCTGTTTTAAATCTGTCCCCCCCTCCTAAATTTCCCCAGGCTCATTGCCCGGCTTGGCACCACCCCTTGTTTTTTTTTTTTTGTCTTTTCTACACCTGTTTTTACTTCCCTTTTGGGGGTTTTTCTTGGTTTAAAATTTTAAAAGCCCTTTGGGACTAACCCCGGAAATGGGGAAAACCCTTTCCCCAGGGCCCCCTTAAACTTTGCTTAATTTAACTTTTTAAACTAAAAGGAAAATTTTCCTAATAACAGAAAATTTTAAAAAAAAACCTTTCCCTAAAATTTTTTTTTTTTCAAACTGTTTCCTTTTTCCCGATTTTCTTAAAGGTTTGAATTTTTTTAAAAAACCTATTTGAAAACCAAACCTTATAAAAAGTTTTCCCGGTTGAAACCAAATGTTTCCTTAAATTTCACTGAAACTTAAAAAAGATTAATTTCCAAAAAAAAAAAGATTTTAAAAAACCCTAATTCAACCAAGAAAAAAAAAAAAAAAAAAAGAATGAATGAATTTAAACTTACTAGAACGAAAAATATCTTAAAAGCCCTTTAGATTTAATTAAAAAAAAAAATTTTTAAAACCATGGAAGAACAAAAAACTGGGAAAAAGAAAAGGTAACGGAAAAAACGGTTATGGAAAACTGCAAAAATATTTTTATTCTTTTGAATTAAAATAAAAAAAAAAAACAATATTTCAATTTTAAAGTTCCATACCCAAAACCTTTTTACCAGGTAATTTTGGTTTATGGAGCTGAAAAAAAGCATTCTTATTGAACTTTTAATAAAACCATTTGTCAAAAAATTCAACAAATTTAAAATTTTTTTTTAAATAAAATTAAATTTTTTATTATTATTAATTTAAAATAATGTCCACTGGTTCCCTTGAGGGGTTAAGGGTAAATGTTTCTCGCGGGAAAAAAAAAAACTTTTAAATTTTTTTTAGGATTAAAAAAAATATTAAAAAAAATATTTTTTCACCCGGGTATAGGCGCAAGGGCGAAAAAAATTTCATCTCCCGGGGGGACTGGCCCTTTTTTAGGGTTTTTGGCTTGGGAAATTTAAGGACCCATTTCCAAAAAGGAACATACCCCTTCCGGGCCCCCCAAATTTCACTTTAGTCCGGCAAAAATATTTTTTTTAAAATTTTTTTTAAACATTTTTTTATTTTTTAAATTATAAATTATCAAAAAGTTAAAAAAACCCTTAAAATTTCCCCCAAATTTTGCCTTTCGCCCCTTTTTTTACAATAATATATTTATTTATATAATTATACATCAAATGGGTATAGAAAAATTCAATTTTTAAAAAAAAAAATTTTTCTTTAGTTAAAAAAAGACCTAACAATATTTTTGTTTACTTATCAATGAAAAACCATCCAATGGAAATATACGCTACGTTCAAAGGGAAATTTTTAATAAAAAAAAAACAAAAATGTGGCACCCTCTAAAAAAAGGGAAACTAACAGAAAATAAAAAAATTTTTTCAAACCATTTTTGGCATTTCAAGTAAATTTTTAGGGGCATAAAACAGTGTTCAATTTCCCGCTTATAAAAGACAGAAACAAAAATAAGGGGGAAGCCCCTTAAAAATTAGGGTTTTGTGGGCGCTAAAGGGGGGAGGTAAAAAAAACTAAAAACTTTTTCAAAAAGGGCTTTAAAAACCAAAGAGTGCAGGGGTTTTTGGAAAGTGGCCCCCCTTTGGGTGCCGCCCCCCAAATGGATAAGGCTAAAGGAAATGGAAAAAAGGGACCAAAAAAGGCCACTTTAAAAATTGGGGTTTTTTCAAAAAATGGCTTGGTCATGCAAAAAAATTTTTAAAAAAAAAAAAATTTGGCTTAATTTGAAAAAAAAATTCCAAAAAACCCCAAATTGGGTTTTTTTTTAAGAAATTTTAAGATTTTTGGGGGAAAAAGTCTTTTTCAGGGGACAAAAACAAAGGCCCAATACCAAAAGGCTGGGGGGAAAAAAAAGAAATTCCCTTGGGCCGCACCCCACCAGAAATTGAAATGGCAAAATTTAACCCGCAACAACCTAAACCCCCATAAAATTTTACCACACATCTAAGGAGAAAAAAAAATTCCCCCGGGGGGCCCAGCAAGAGCCAACCCAAACCCCATTGAAAATTTTTCAAAATTTGGGTGAGACCCCTTTTCCTAATTTCTGAAAATTTAACAAATTTTTTGGGGTGGGAAATTTTTTAATTAATGTAAAGCTGAAGAATATTTTGATAAGGTTCATTAAAGAAAAAGGGAAAAATTTTTTGAGGGTATCTTTTCTTTTTTTCTAATGACTTGATATTTTCACTTGGAGAAGGGATTTAAATTAAAAGCTGGGAAGAAAAAAATTTTTTTTTGGGTTTTCATTAAATGTAAAAAAAAAAAATATTTTAAGGGTGTTCTTTTTTTTATTAATAGTATAGTTCCCGGGACAAAAGGGGAAAATTAAACGATGAAGAAGATAACAAAAAAAAGGCTTAACTTTTTGGAAAATACATTTCTTCATCTTTTTAAATTTAAAAAGGGGTGTGGTTTTTTCTGGGCAAAAAGATTATTAAGGAAAAAATCAACCAAAGGGGCAGAAAATCTAAATTCCGCGTTATAATTTTAAACTGAATACCCCTTTAAAAAAACATATAACAAAGCTTCAATTTTAAAAACCCCAAAAATCCTTCGGTCCAAACACAAAAACAAACCACAAAGAACGGTTATAATAGGGATGTGGAGAAGAGGGCCTATATAACCGGCTTTCCATTTTTAAAAAAAAAACCATTCTTTTTTGGTTTTTCCACCTATCCCAGGGAAAAGGATCTTTTTAATATAAAATTATAAAGGGGGGGCTTTATTTTAACTCCTCCCTTTTGCCATTACCATTTTGTGAAATTATCAAAACTTCCCTTAAAAAAACCAGTTTTTAGTAAACCAAAATTTTTTCTCCATTTTTGATAAAAAAAATTTGGGGGAAAAAAGTACCCCCAATCCTATCCCTTAACTCCATATGGGGATATTAATTTCATTAAAAAGTTTTTACAAAAACAAAAAATTTTTTTCCTACCTTTATTTAACCTTGATTTTTTTATTATGGAAAATCACAATTCTAAAATTTCCCCAAAATTTGCCTTACCCCCCCAAGGGGGACATCTCAGGGGATTTAAATTCCCACCAAAGGCCCTACAACAAAATGTGTCCTATACCCCAAATTAAAATGTTAAAAGTCAAAGTTTCTTTTAATGGGTTTAAAAAGCTCCTTCAGCACCTAAAAAGGGCACCCTGGAATTTAAATGGCTTACAAATTGAAAAATTTTTTTATGAAAAATAGTTGTATTAAAGTTCAAAAGGGAAAGCTTAAAAGTTTAAAAATGTCTTTATTTGCACAAAAAACACAAAATTTTTTTATAACAAAGTTTCTAATTTGGTTTACCAAAAAAAAATTTTTGGGTTAAAAGAAAATTTTAAACATGTAGGGAAAAAAGCTTATTTTATAAAAATTTTTTGGGGAAAGGGGTTTACATTTTAAATTTAAAAAAAAAAAAAATTTCTTTTTTATTTTTGGTTGGGGTTAAAATCCCCCCAAAAAAAAAAATTTTGAGCTAAATGGAAAAAAGGGAAAAAATTAAGAAATTTTTACCAAATTCAAGTTTTAAAAAAGGGGGAAAAAAGCTGAAACTTTTAAAAGGAAAATTTTTAAAAAAACTTTTTATTTAAAAAATTAAAAAATTTTAAGGGGAAAAGTTAAAATTTTAAACAAAGAATTTTTAAAAAATTTAAAAAATTTAAAAAAAAAAAACATTTTAAAAAAAAAAATGAAAAAAGGATTTAAAAAAAAAGAAAAAAAACAATGGGGTTAAAAAAAAACCCAAAATATTTTAATAACAAAAAGTAAAAAAAAAACAGGGGGCAAAAAAGGAAAATTTCTTAAAAAAATAAAAAGAAAATCTAGTTCCTTCAAAAAAAGATAATTTTTTCATCAAAAAAAAACAAAAAAAAATAAAAAGCTTTAAAACCCCAAAAAAACCCCCAAAATTTTTAAAAAGCAAGGTTTTTAGGAAAAAGGTAAAGGTTTTAAATAAAGGGGGGGGCCCCAAACTTTAAAAAAAGGGAAATTTAAACAATTTAAAAAAAGGGGCAAAAAAAAAAAATGGGCCGGGAAAAGTTAAACCCCCCAATTTCTAGAAAAAACTTTCCAAAAAATTAAATAAAAAAAATTTATTTGTCCCCCAAAAGGGAAAAAAAAAAAACAAAACAGGGGCTGGGGAAAAAATTTATTTAAATTTTGTAAAAAAGCAGATTAGGGGTTTCCCTAGGTTTTGGTAAAAAATTTCTACCTTTTTGTCCTTTAAAAGTTTTTGATTTAAAAACCCCAACATAATTTTAACGTTGGGAAAGGGGATTTCCCGGGGGTTTTTTAAAAGGGGGCGGGCCAAGAAATTTTGGGAAATTTTTTCAAATTGAAAACAAATTTAAACCAACACGGGGGGGGAAAAAGGAAAATTAAAAATGGGGTAATTTCAACATCCCATTTCTGCCCCAGAAAAAAAGAAAAAAATTTTTTTGGCTTAGCTCCCCTTTTAAAAAGCCTTTATTTTTTAACCCTTAAATTTTCCCCAAAAATTTTTGGGGGAAACCCCTTTTTAACCCGTGAGTTTGAAAAAATTCCTCCCTTAAAAACATTTAAAAATTTTTGCCGAATTCGTAAAACTTGGGGCCAAAACTTAATTTCGTTTTCAAAGTAAGGTTTTTTGTTTTTTTGGTTTGCCCCAAGTTTGTTTTGTTTAGGAAATTGTTTCTTTTTCAAAGGGTTTTGGGTTTTCCTAAAAGTAAACCCAATTTTAAAAATGGGGAATTTAAAACGAAATATTTTCCTTTTAAGGTTAAAAGTTTTTACCCCTGAAATTTTTAAAGGGGAAACTGGTTAACTTTTTGGGAATATTAAAAGGGAAAAGGGGCCTTTTCCAGCTTAAAAGCTTTTTTCATTTTACCCCAGGGCCAATATTTTTGGAATTTATAAGACCCTTTTTTTTTAAAAAGGGGGCCCTCCTTTCTCCCAAAAAGTGGCCCCGAGGGAATTTCCCCTTAGGCCCTTTAAAAATTTGGGGATTATGGGGTTTTAACCAGGATCAAAACGCCCATAAATTTTCGTTCGCCAAAATTGATTTTTTTTTCTTTTGGCTCTATTTTAACCCTTTCTTTAAAGCACCTGTTTTTTGGTCTCTTTTAAAGGGCTCAAACCCCCTTAATAAAATTTTTTTCCCCAAGTAGGCCCCGGGGGGGCCCCCCATTTTTGGGTTCCCTAATGTTAAACATATTTTGACAAACCAAAAGAAACTTCTTTTTTTAAAGGTTAAAACCCCAACTTCCCAAAACTTTAAAATAGATTTTTTCTTAAATTTTAAGGGTTTTTCTTAAAAATTAAAAATATTTGGATTTCCACAATTCTGGGAATTAATTTTTCCCCTCCAGTTTTTAAAATTCTCTTTTGTTTTTTCCCGGTTCCTGGGACTATTTTAAAAAAGGTTCTACCCATTCCAAGATTTAAATTTTTGGGGAATAAAAAACCCCCTTCCCCCAACAAAAGGTTTTTTGCAAAAGTTTTTAAAAATTTTTTTTAACATTTAAATTTTGGGAAAACAAATTTTTGGTTAACCCGGATTGAAATTTGGGTAAAAGGCGTCCCTAACTTTTAGCTTTTTCTTTCCCTAATTTTGAAGGGGAAAAATAAAATGGGCCCTTTAAAATTTTCCTAACAAAAAACATTGCTTGGAAACCCCCAAAAAGAAAAATTTTCCCCCAAAAAAACCCGGGGAAACCCCCCTTTTGAAGGGAAATGGGTTCCCTTTGGGTTCCCCCCAAATAAAAATTTTTTGGCATTTTTTTTCGGGAAAAAAGGGGGCTGAAAAACCAAAATGAAATTTAATGTTTTAAAAAGCAATTTCTAATTTGGGGGCCCGCTTTTAAAAGTTTAAACCAAAAAAGGGGGAGAAAATTTTTAAAAATAAAAGGGGCCCTAAAAAAGGGGGCCCAACCATTTTTCTTGTAAACCCCGTGTATTTTTTCCTTAAAGAAAAAAAACTATTCAAGGTTTTAAAAAAATTTGTTTTCAAAAAAAATTTTCCTTTCTTTGTTTGGGGGTTTTTGGGTTTCCCGGGTTTTTTCCATAAAAATAAGAAGGCCTAATAAAAAAAAACTTATTTCATTTTATGTTTACCCCACAAAAACCTTTAGCAAAAAAAAAATTTTTGGGGGGGGAAAACAAAAGGGGAAAACCTCGGGGAATGTTGCCCTTTTTCAAAAATTTAAACATATGGATTTAGTTTTGTCAAAAAAATTTTTTTGGGGCAAAACCGAAAAATGGGGATATTTGGAAAATTTGTTTAAAAATTTCAGGGAAAAAAAAATTGGAAAAATAAAAATTTCCCAAAAACCCCGAACAAAAAGACAAACCAACAAAAACTCCCGAAAAGAATGGGCATAAAAAAACCCCCAAAAAATCCCAAAAAAATTTAAGAAAAGAATCCCCCCCTTTTTAAAAAAAAAAAACTTAAAAGGAAAACCCAAATTTCTTAAAACAGTTATTTAAAATTTTTTTAAAGTAAAATTTTAAAATTTGGTTTAAAATTTTTAAAAAAAAGCCAATTTTTAAAAAAATTTTTAAAAATAAAAAAAAAAATTTTTAAAATTTTTTAAGAAGTTTTTGGGGAAAAAGGTTTTTTTAAAGGGAAAATATACACTTAGCTTACCCAAAATTTTTATTAAAAAGCCTTTTAAAAATTTAAAAAAAATTAAAAAAAAGTGGGCAGGGTTTTTCCAATTCCCCCAAAAGTTTTGTTTCCTTATTTAAAACCAAGGTTTTTCCCCTTAATTAAAATTTTTCAAATTTAAAAACAAAAAATTTTTTTCCTAAAATTTGTGTTTAAAGCTTTTTTAGGTGTTAAATTTAAATTATTTTCCCCAAAAAAACCCCTTTTGCAATTTCGGTTTTCGGGTCCCTGGGGGGGTTTTACTCAAGGGGCCGAAAGGGCCTCTGGGGGGAATAAGGAAACCAAAATTTCGGGAAGGAAAAAAAATTTTTCCCTTTGGGAAAATAAAATTTTTGAAAAAAATATTTTTGGGGCCCCGGGGGATTCCCACTTTTAAAAAAAAATTTTTAAAAAATTTTCGCTAAAGCCATTTATTACTTCAAAAAAATTTTGGATTTTTTCAAAGTTTATTCTAAAAAATTAAAAAGTAATTATTGGTAATCAACCATTAAACCCGGGTTCTGGGAAAATTTTTTGGGGTTGTTAAAACCCAACCCCAAAAAGGGTTTTATGGGACAAGAAAAGAAAACCCAAAAAAATTTTAAAAAAACCCCTTTTCCCTTTTAAAGAATTTTTTTAAAAAAAAACCCCAAAGGTAAACAAAAGAATTTTCCCAAATTTTTTAATTTAAAAAATTTTTAAAAAAAGAAAAAGCCCCTCGAACTTTTTTTTTAAAAAAATTTTTTTTGAAAAAATTAATTGCTTTTAAACCCAAAATGACCCCTTTTCGGGTTTTAAAGTTCTTTTGTAAAAGGAAAAAGAATGTTAGTTTAAAGCCTGGGAAAAAAAATTTTTCCAAAATTTGCGAAAAAAATAAAAAAAAAATTTTAAAAAAATTCTTTTAATTTTTTAAACAAATTTTTTTTAATAAGGAAAATTTAAATTTAATTTTGCAAAATTAAAGTTCATTTTTAAATTTTATTTAAATTCTTTTAAAATTTTTAAAAAAATTGGGAAAAACAAATTAAGGCCCCCCGCCATTTTAAATTGGGTTTTTAAATTTTTTTGTTTTTTTTCTAACTTAAGGGGGGGGAAAAACAAAAAAATTTTAAAAAATTTCCCAAAAAAAAACATTTTACAAAAAAATCTTGGGAAAACCCGTTAAAGAAAATTTCCTTTTTTTAAATTTAAAATTTAAAATATTGAAAATTAAAAAATTTAACAAAAATTTAAGTCAAAGTTTTTTTCTTTGGTTTTAACGTCCCCGGAGGGAAATTTACCAAGCCTAAAAAGAAAACCCCAAATTTTTCCACCCACCTTTCAGACATTTCTAATTCCTTCCTATGGGTTTTTTGGTATAACCGGGGTTTTTGCAAACCCCCTAAAATTCCCCGGGGCCCCTTTAGCAAAATTTCAATTGAAACCCAAAAACTTTGAAAATCCTTGAAAGCCCCCCCCAGGGTCCTAAGTTTACCCAACGCGAATTTTTTTAAAATTTAAAAAAATGAATTTAAAGTTTAAACCCTTAAAATTTGCTTAAAAAAAAAAAAATTAAAATTTTATTTTTACTTTACGCTGGCTGAAAAAAAAAATAAAACAACAAAATCCTTTTTTAAAAATTTCGGGAGGCCCCCAAAAGGTTCCGAATTGTGCCGGGAAAAAAAAACCCCCCCCGGGTGTAAGTTCCCCTTTAAATTTTTGGAAGTTTTTTCCATTTTTCCTGACTGACCCCAAAAAGGTTTTTTTTTTTATTTCCCCTTTGGGAAAAAAAATTACCAAACCCCGGGTTTTTATTTGGGTTTTCCCCCCCTAGGGCCCCATACCCTTCCCCAAAATATTTTTTTTCATTTAAAATTTTTTAAAATATTTTTAAAATTATTGGAAAAAATTTCTTTATAAACAAAAACTTTTATTATTTTAATTCTAAAAAGCAAAAATTATTAACTAAAAAATAAAAAGGACCGACCAAATTAAAAAATTTTTTGTTTTAAAAAAAATAAAATTTGGGAGTTTTAACCCCTCGTGATTTTTCCGAAAATAAAAAAAAAAGGTTTAAAATTTTAAATAAATTTTAAAGAAAACTTTGCCAATTTTTTTTTGTTAAATTTTTAAAAAATTTAATAAAACGTTTTTTTTAGAATTTCGTTAAATTTTTGGGGGGTATTTTAAATTTTCCCAAATTTTTTGGCCCCAATTTCACTTTTAAAGGGTTTTTTTAAAAATTTAGGGTTTTTTTCTTTCCTTTTCCCCAAACAACATTTTTTAAATTTTAATTTTTTTTATAGCAATTTTTCAACTAAACAAACACGGGCCCCCGCCTTTTGGTTTTCAAAATTTTTTTTTTAAATTTCCCCTTCCCTTTAAAATTTTCATTGGAAATTTTTAAAAAACAAAAATTTTTCTTTTAAAAAAAATTAAACCAAATGCTTTTTCCCTCCCAAAAAATTTATGTGGTGTTTAAAATTTTTTGAAAACCCGTTTTTCCCCCTTTCACAGATTTTCAATTTTTTGGTATCGAAATGCCTTTTCCTTTTACAATAAAGGGGGTTAAACTTTTTTTAACAATAAGCCGTCGGCCTTTCTTTAAAATTATTTCGATTTTTTTTATTTCAAAAATCTTGAAGGTTGGGCCCAAATACGAAGGGAAATCAAAGCATTCCCCAAACATGAAAATCAAACCCGGGACAAAAATTTTTCAAGATATAGACCCAACAAATTTTTTTTTAAAGAGAAAACCCTTTTTATTTAAAATTTTTTAAAAATTTTAAATTTAAAAAGTTTTATTCCTTTTCAAGGGTTTGGGCCCCAAATAAAAAAGAAAAAAACCTTTAAAAAGAAAATTTTATTTTTAAAAAATGGGGGAAGTTTTTCTTCCCCGGTTTTTGCCCATTTTTAAAAAGAACCCAAAATCCTTTTAAAATTTTGTTTTAAAATTTTAACTGTCTCCCCCTTAATTTTGATGGTTCTTTCCCCAAAACCACCAAGTTTGGCCGGACCCCGGTTTTGCCCCAAAACTTTTTTTCCCCCAGACTGGGAAATTTAGTCCCCACAAACCAAAAAAGCCCCCACAGGTTTTGGAACCAACTCAACCCCCGGTTTGGGAAAATACACTAACCCCTTTTAGCCACCCTTCCCCAATTTTTGGGGGAAAAAAATTTGGCCCCAAAAAATAAAAACCCCGAGGGTTAGGGGGGACGGCGTCCCCCCCCTTTTTAAAATAAATATTAATTTAAATAATATTTTTAAAATTAAATATAATATTTAAAATTATAAATGAAATAAAGGTTTGATTTAAAAGGGAATATTTAAATTTTTTTTTCAAATCCTTTTGGTTGATTTAGCAAAAAGGAAAAAAGGGGGTTTTTAGGATGGTTAGTTTTACTTGGAAAAATTTACAAAAAAGTTTTGGATTTTTTTTTAAAAAAAAAAACTTTAGGTTTTTTTTTTGTCCACTCGAGCTTTTAAGTCAAAAGGGGGAAAAGAAGTTACCCCCAAATATTGCCAAAATTAAAACTTTTTTAAAACCCATTAAATTTTAAAATAACATACTTTCAAAGGGGGGCACCCAAAATTTCTGGGAAAGGGGGAATGTTTAAAAAAAAACTTCCAATTATCCATTCCCCCCTCTGGGCTGCAACTTTAATTTTAAAATTTCAATTTAAAGGTTGAAACTAAAATGATTCTCTTTTCTTTCCCCTTTATAACTACATTTAATTTAAATTTTTAAATTCAAACTAAAATTTTTTTAAAAAAATTTTAATTCGGGGGATTTTTAAAGGTTTTTTACAAAATTTTAAAAAAAAACCCTTTTTTTTTTTAAATTTAAAATTTTGCAAAAATTAAAATAAAAAAAAAGGAAAATGATTTCGGGTTTCCAAATTTTTTAAAAAAATAAACCCCCCTTTTAAAACCCAAAATTTTTTTTAAAACTTTTGAAATTTTTGGAAAAAAAAAAAAAAACTATGTTTAAAAAATTTCTTATTAATTGGATTTTTAAATTTAAACCCCCCAAAAAACTTTTATAATTCTTTTCCCTTTTGGGAAAAAAATTGGAGGAATGTTTGCAATCTTCGCTTCTTCCGTTTTGGGTTTAAAAAAGGGGTTTTTTCAAAAATTTTCAACCCTTTTTTGGATCCTTTAGTTCTTTTTTAGAAATGTAAAAAGCTAAAAAGGTTGCCAAACCAGGGGGATTTTTTCCGGGCCCCAGAATGGGAATTTTAAAAGGCCTTTTACCCACCGTGATGTTCTTTTCCCCAAGGGTAGAAGGGGGGTATTTTCTCCAAGAAATGAAATTAAAATTTTTTTAAAAAAAAATTTTTCTTTAAATTTTCTCCATGCCTTTAAAATTAAAAAAACCTGCTCTCAAAATGTTTTGGGGGCCCTCCCCCAACATTTTTAAACTCAAATTATCCTGTTTAAACCAATTTGCACACCACTTTCCATCCTATTAGAAGCTGCCGGACCTTGCAAAAACCGTTTTATGACTCGTAGAAATCTTATCCCCGCCCACTGAACCGTGCTATTTGCATGTTGAGGCCAGGAAAATAAATATTCAGTGAGCAGCAGGTTGCGCCAGTGTTTTTTTTTTTGCGTTTTACTTTTCATTTTTGCAGCTTCATTGCGGTTCAGGCTAAAAATGAAATTACAAATGGGGTTATTTTATTTTTCATTTTAATTTTTGCATCATCTTTGCGCGCAGACTTTGAAAATGAAATTGAAAATGAGAGATTGCATTTTCAGTTTTAATTTTCATTTCCTTTTTTGCAGAAAATACGTCCCATAAAACTTCAGCCTCTTACCGGATAAATCGAACTCGAAAACCAGCGGAGATTCAGTCGTTAGCTCTGTTCAGTTCTCCTTCAATAAGCAGATAACACGCACACGTGGAATAGCATTAGCCCATTGATCTACTGGACCGCTTCGCAGTAATTACATTTTCTTAAGTGTGCACCACAGGAGGTACTTTAGACTTCCCACGTACGAACATGTGACGTGTTTGATAGAACTTTCTCGCCCCCTTACATAGTGCCGGTGTGTTTAACAAGGTGTGAATGCGTGTGTGCTCATCAGTTGCGGCTAGGACTGAAATGCTGCTCGCATACCCTAACCCTTCCTGCTGCTGCAGGGTGATATTTGAGCGTCGCAAACTGCCATTGAAGTGCATTGGTTTCGTATCACCTTGCGAAGCGTGGCATATGTGCGTCACTCTTCATTTTCCTCAATGTGTATTACTCTCTTAACAACGCTTGAGCGCTCCTTCATCGGGCCTGCTGTGCGCAGAGAAAGCCAGGTCATGGCCTCGCTAATTCGGAGCTTTGTGTGGATGTGGATTGAACTTCCGATCGTCTTGCCGCCGGCGACAGCTGTGCAGGCCGAGAGACAACGCGTCAGACCGCACATGAATATTCCGTCTGGAGCGGTGTGTACTGCTCTCCGTCCAGCGACTCTGTCTCTTAACTGGACCCCGTCAGTCAACCTCCATATTCATGGACCCGCGATGGCCCGTTTCTCAAGTAAACGTACGACTAACCTACCGTCCCAGTGAAGCATTGGAGAAAACGGTCAGCCGAGTCCGCTGGAGTAAATTTACAGGTTACGTTACAACAAATGAAGCAGCATTGTGGTGTAAAATTAAAGTTGGGCACTTGAGTTCGTGTTTAGGGTATTAAAAACAACATGACTGACCACTGAAGTACAGAGCCTTGTATTTTTGAAGTGGTGGTTAATGCTTAATAAATGGGCCTCATTGCATGTAACAAAACAAATGCACTGATTAGCTTTTATATATTCAATTTTAAAATGAAAGATAGGAGGGGAGACTGCATAATTTATTGTAATAGTTCTAGTGCAATGTTTTTCTTTATATTAGTACTACAATTATGTCTTTTCAGGATGTATGGGGAAATTAGGATACTGGGCTATCGTAAAGCACATCACTCACAGGGAGTCATGGCATTTTTTTTTTTATACTTGTTAATTAAACAATATCTCATTGTACTGGGGGAGGAAATTTAAAACCATCCCTCATTTTTAACCAGTTTATTCAGAATCACTTTTATTTGGCAGTACTTAATGTACAGAAATTTGACTTGGTAGATTTGGAGCTGCTTATAATAGAACACAACTCCACATACAAATAACACAAATAGCATAAGTTACAAAGAAAAACTTCATACAAGTTTGCAGAATAGTTCAATTATTAAAGGAGATGTGCATGGTCACATGGTTCAGGACCTTTAAAATTGGATAACCTCCTTGGCACATGCCAGGGTTCATCCTGAGGAGACATTTAACTATTCATTACAGAGCACACTCGCAGCCACAGAGAGCCAGTTTAGAGTTGCTAGTTAACCAACAGTCACACCTTTGAGACAAAGGGAGAGCATGCAAAGTATGCACATAGAGCATCTGAGCTAGGATTTGAATCTAGGACCCTGGATGTGTTGGGGTACACAACACCATTGCTCTGCATCAGCAACAAAAAGTGGGAAAAACAAATAATCTGGAAAATGTCCATATTCAAGTTTTTTCCTTCTCAAATCCACTTAATCCAGTTTAAGGTCACTGGGGAGCTGGAGCCTATCTGGCATAATGTGGTACAAGGTTGGATCCAGCCCTGGATATGAAGCCATTTCATCAAGGAAAGTAAATCTTGTAAAGTGGGATTTAATTTTCTGTCAAAGCTGTTCGTAGTATTTATAACAATTATTTCAGAAGATAATCTTGAAGTGTGTTCTCTCTATATATCTATACATATACAGTATGTGTACACAATATAATATATATACCTTATCTCACATCTCAAATGAAAAATTGACTGAAAATAACAAATAAAACTATTATAGTACACTCTTAAAAATGAAGGTTTCAGAGCGATGCCATAGTGGAACTATTTTGGGTTTCAAAAGACCCATCTACGTGAAAGTTCCAGAAAGAACCTTTAATTTTTAGACTTGAAACAGGCCTCATACGCGGTGAATAACCATGAATAGATGATAACAGATTTGTTGGTTCTGATTATAAAAGGGCTCTCAATGAATATGTGCAGTAACACAGCCTAAGTTCTAGTTTTCTTCAATATGTTAGTGTCCTGCTAAGTTACCCATACTTTAAAGATTTTGGTTGCTTTTTACATATTAGGATGTTTTTCAAAGCACAGAGAGACAGATTCATATGCAAAGAATTCTTCCAAGAATGAAATGGTGACTAGTTAAGCAATAGTTCTATGAAGAACCATAAAATCCAGTAAGTAAGCACAACATGCCATTTAAGAACCATTACCTTTTAGAGTGTATAGCAGCATTCTTATAAGTGTCTTGACATGGTGTGCATTATAAACAAGTGCTTTATAAATATAGCCAGTGTTGGCTAAGTTACATTTAAATAGTAATATATTAAATATTACATATTTTTTTTAAAGTATTCAAGATATTACTTTTTAATTAAGCAGTGTATAATATTACTTTTATTACTTCACAAATAAGTATGAAACTTTCAAAAATATTCAGCAAATAAATATTTTTAAATACTACAGTACATTTGTGGACACAGCTGGGATTGAATGTGTACTTACAGACAAACACTCAAAAGCAATTATGTCTATTTCAATATAATTACAACTAGGCAATACATAAATAAATAAAAGGCCGGTATTTTTAGTTATTGGCCATAATGCACTGTTGGACTCTGGCTTGCAAAGGCGTGCTCATTTTTGTATATTAAACGCAACTAATTTAAAATTGACACTGTTATATTAGGAAATTGTGTTTTGAGACAGGTTTCTTACTTTTTGCAATCAAAGTAAATTTTACCTATAGTCAAAAAAGGAAAAACTAAGCAAATAGCTCAAGTTTCCCAAAATATAAGGAACCTATGTTTTAATATTTATTCACCGAAGCGTGTGAAGACTTTATTATATCTCATAGGAAGGAGTCTTTCATAGCGAAAATCTGAAAGGGGGTTTCTGTTTTTTGTGAGCTGAGCCCAGAACTTCCTTTAACTATAACTAAACAGTCTTCGGCAGGAGCGCATCAAGAGAGGGGTATCTTAAGAAGATGTGCGCTCTTCCTTAGGAATCTGCAGAGGCATTCCAAACTGGTTGCAGTTTTCGGATAATCCAGGGTTATGAAGTCTGAACCTCATCGATTTCAGAAGCAATCGCATTAGAAAACTTTTATTGTGCGCAGACCAGATGTCTGCAGTAGTACAAATAAATTGCACCTACACAAAGGTAATTTTGTAGTTCACATTAAATTTTGTTATAAGCGCCATACATAGACCTGGTGAAGGTTCTGTCGGAGGCGCGCTTCGAAAAAGTGGCGTCTGAAAGCAGGTGCGGCTACACGGTAGACACGGTCAGCAAGTCTTCCAAAAAATACGGTTTAGTAGCAGAGAAGGTGCAATAACAGGTTTGATGTGAGCAGGGACATCTATATTTTGTTGTTTTGCAACTGATGACAATATATAACTGTAAAAAGAGTAGTGAATACTTGGTACTGTTGCTAATACATCGGGGAAATGTCAATAATAATGAAATAATAATAATAATAAATGACACAAAAAATAATATTATTGCATATAGCGCGTTCTATTGGCGAAGTTTTACTCCCATGAATCTTGCTGATACTGAAAAATTCTTATCTGTAAAACTAAATTCTGTTTATAGTCATTTTGTCCATAGTCGGCCATTACAATATAGAAGTGCAGGAGGCTAGAGACCATCAGTGCAGAAAGGAGTGCAAGGAGGAAACAGATTGATTGATTGATCAGCCAGTATATGAAGGTCTGCTATCTTTTATTTTTTGTTTGGCATAAACAGATTTTAGCTGTTTTTTTTTGTTCATTGCAACCAATTAAGAGTCTATCTATCTATCTATCGATCTATCTATCTGCAGTGTTCAGTTTTAATAATCAGTGGCTGTAAAGGAATTGTATAACAGTGATTTTTCCGTCCATTTCTGAATCTTCTTAACTTTATTTAGGATCATACGGACAGAGCCTTTCACAATTTATTTTTACCAAAATTTAACAGGTGAGGTTGACTGAAGCCAGAAAGTTGTCAAGTGTATAAAAGTGTTTTTTAGATTATGTAAAGTAACATTTGTTTTGTCTTTAACTAAACAGGTTTGATTCATGGTGAAACCAAACTTAAGCCCTGCATTGGCAGAAATAAAGGGAACTGGTAATAATTTCGTAATTTACATGCCCTGCTTTGTTTTGTAGTGTTGTTTTCCATTATTTTATGCTTAGTTTCACTTCTAATTGTCTGCTTTTTGAAAGTACCTCCTACATTGTAAGTATTGCACAGACAATTGCAGTGTGCAGCTGAATTTCTAAAGTTTGCTTCTGTGGAAATTTAACATTGTCTTGAAATTTCTTTTCTTGCATTACAAAGCGTGTTGGATGTCATCTATGAACTCAGACATTTGAGTTGTATTGTGGAAAGAAACGCGACAGATATTCCCAGTTTATTCTCACGAAAGTGGGTTTTTGTATAATATAATATCCATCCATTCTAAATTCCAGAAATAGCAGAGTAGGTTCATATCACAGAAGCAATTTGCAAAAGGGTTCCACTCACAGTCGGACTGACATTGCCATTGGGACATTTAGGAGTCACACAAAAAACCTATATACACACAGGGAGTATATGCAACTTTCATACTGCAGTGGCAGTGACAGGGCTCATATTTGAAATTATATTTAGAAAGCAGGGAGAAAATAAAGTGTAATTTCTGGCCTTTATAAATGTCTGGTTCCAGAATGCAATGTAATTGGGAGTGTTTGAATCAACAAACCTTATGTGAGTGAAATGAGTAGGCAACAAACCTATACAGAGGTACATTAATTCATAACTACGTCTGAGAAATGTATCCCTTTAGTCCAGGGTGCAAGGCAATCTATTGCGAGAGATTTATTTATTGTCGACTGTCTGAAGAGACATACAAGTATGAATTTCCTTGTACTGTGTACACATAATAATAAACTTGAGTTGACTTGGAGCCAGTCAGAGTTGCCATTTAACTTGCTGCACAAGTCAATAGGTATATGGCAGACAATGACCAGGCATGGGGTTCAAACCTAGACTGCTGGAATTGTGCAGTTGTAGTGCCAAGCAGTGAACCTCCATGTCACAGGTAGCAAGCATTTATCTATTGATAAAAAGAAATATAGAACATATAGACTTTGAAATGAACAAAAGTGTAACTTAATTTCTTTAATATTAAACATTAGTGAGGATGTGTAATGTGTTTTTAGTCGTGTTAATATGAGTGATCCAGTTTGATTTATTATTGTCAACAAGTACTACAAGAGCTACATCAGCATTTTTTTCACTTCATGAGTATGATATAATTCATGTACAAAGTGAATGCCCCTTCTTGTTGCTAAGACAACATAAATGTGTGACAATTGAAATTTTCTGAAGCTTGGCATTTACTCAGCACTCATAGAGAAGGATTGCATTTTCTGTTGAACCAGGAGGCTGTGTTACTTCCAGGAACTCTGCTTTGATTTCCACAAAACTGAAATCCCACATTGTCAATTATGCATTAAAACTGACATTCTTACAATTGACCTTGCCATTTATTTATGTATGTTCCTCTTTGTCCCTCTTTGTTCATTTAGTGATATACTTTTCTAAATATTAATGAACCTCTTGTATTTACTCCTTTAACAATGTCTTAGTAAAATATGTTATTTTATTTTAAAGTATAATGTACAGTACATCATTTTGGCCCAATATTTATGGGACTGCCTTCCATTTGGTTTGGGAAAGGCAGCGGTGGAAAATTCTATTAATATATTGTGCCAAATGCCCAGAGCACTAAGACAAAATTCATTAAGAACTTAAAAAATGGTTACATGACATATACAGTACATTTCCTTCAGTTGTCAAAAACTTGATTCAAACCTTAAGAGCCATGAGGCATAAGTAGTGTTACAGTTTTTCTTCGTATAGCTTTTTGAGTTTTAACAAATTACCTATGAATTAAAGCACAGCTCAAATCCACTATATTTAATAATCACACAGGATTTCATAGCAATATTTTATTAGTCATTGCAGTGATGTTTCCTAATTTTATAAAATATACAACGTAAGAAAATATCTACCTCAGAATTAATATATAAACCAAAAATATAGCTATATTTCAAATGATCTTGTGAACAAAATTCACTTAGATACAGAATGTATGGAGGTATTTCAAATTAATGCAAAAATATACATTTTTTACTTATATATACATGTAAGTGCCAGGAGACAAGACTGCAGACTGAGAATACCCCACATTTCATGAATATTCTCAAAAGCAGTCCACAAGTACTAAGAAAGGAATAGTTGTTTCATATATACCTACAATAGTTTGATTTTAAACAACTGATATATTGTCCATTGTACAGCCACACTTTTCTACTATCATATTGGGAAACTCAGCCACTTCAATTTCCGTGTATTCCCCTTTTTTCACAAGATACATCATTGGCAGTGGGGCACTTTCAACTACAGCACAAGTCCGTTCCCCGTAGCCATAATGTCGTAGGGGATTTCTTGGCTGTTTGCAGCCTCCTGCACATCGGAATGCCTGGTAACCAGCTGGCTCAATGATCCAATATTGGGTCCAAGTAAGTTCTCTGAAATTAATAAAGTATTCCTCCCGGCAGCAGATGTTGTTTTGTTTTGTGGTGGTTTGTGCACAGTCTCCACGGGAACTAAAACAAAAGTAATATATTGGTTTCTTTAGCAAATGATACAGAAGAAACACAAACAACAATCCATCCTTCCATTTTCTGAACTTGCTCTATTGTCATAGGTTTATAAGAAGTTAGGCACTATTCATGGGAACTAAAACAAAAGTAATATATTGGTTTCTTTAGCAAATGATACAGAAGAAACACAAACAATCCATCCTTCCATTTTCTGAACTTGCTCTATTGTCATAGGTTTATAAGAGGTTAGACACTATTTGGGCATAAGTGAGCACAAAGCAGGAAGCAGCCCTAAGTGTCTGCTAATTCTGGGCACTCTCATGCTAACTCCAGGTCAGTCAAGGTCAACAATTAAAATGTTATACACATGACCCCTGAAAACATGGGGAGAATGTGGCAGTGACCAGGCTGGCATTCAAGCCCATGTCATTGGTGCAGAAAAGCAGCAACTCTAAGCACTGTTTCATCATGCCATCTAGTAAACATTTATACAACAAGAATATTTATTTGTATATAATGATATAAAGGTTTTCGTTAAAAAAAAAAAAAATCAGAATTTCTGAAACATGAATTTTAATGCATACCCATATTCCTCTAGGTTAAGAGTGTAAAGCACCAGTTCTGGCTTCCCCAGTGTCCTGTCTGAGGGGTCTTGAGAGGTGAACCTGATGCATTTGGCCACTTCAGCTGCGTAGCTCCCAAGCCTCTCTCCTTCAATCCAGATCTCCAGATTCATTGGAGCTTTTCTGTTGGTCTTAAGCCAGTAGTGGACTGCTTGTGTCACATCAAAACTTTTCCATCCAGTTTCATGAATAGGCACTAACCTATAGTATCAAAAGAAATAATTCAGAAGACATCTTTTTTTTTTTTTTTACACTTGCATAGGATATTATTTGAACAAGCGTTTCAACATGCACTTTCCAAAACCACTTAAGTCACATTTACCTAGAATCCACCAGTGATGTCCGATTGGACCCATCTGCTTGTGTCTCAACCCAGTAGACGCTAACCCTGGCATTATTGACAGGGCGGTGATTCTTCTTATCAGGGCTTGGCAATTTTCTTGGAGCCTTTTTGAAAAGTTTCAGTTCAGCCATTGTCACTTCACTGTTGTCAGGTATCCTGGCTTCCATGTCAAAGACAAGTCTCTGTCTAGTTGTATCAGAATAAAGAATTTCTCCAGAGATATCTAAAATGAAGAAAAAGTACATTTACTTAATGAAAGTCAGGAAGTCTAGGCTGAAATGTAAATTACTGTCAGATGTTACTTTATCATTTAAACAGACAGATATGGTTTGCTAATGTGACACTTGTTTTTCATTGTGTCTGCCAAGCAACCTGACAGACTGTTGCTAATAGGTCTGCTGCCTGAATTCTCTGAAGCAATACACATCTTGAGATGCTCAGACATTTCCAGCTTAGTGCCTCAAATGCAAAGTAGTTCCTTAAATTGGATGAAGTATAACTATCAAAAATATTGTCTGATACCTTAAAACTATGAAATGTGGTATATTAATATATACCAGAATATTCCAACTAGTTTGCTTTAAAGAATTTTAAAAATTATTAACATCTATGGTTCTGAATATAATGAAAAAATATTTTATAGGTCAGACGATTCAACTCAAATCTTGACATTGGTTTGTCTGTATGTTCTGCTTAAACAGGCTAAACAGTTATTTATAAATATATTTTAAACAAAATTCAATTAGTAAAACAAAGAAAAAATCAATGTTTAAAAATGAGCATACCTGCATTTCCTGGAATTCCTCTTAAGATACCAGCAAGACTTGGCACTGATCTTCTCCTTCTCTCCTTGTGAAGATTCACCAAAGAGAGGTACTTATTCTTGATGTGAGCTGGAATAACAAGGTTCTCAACATCTCTTTTCTGAATGTTGGGTACTTCATCCATACCTAGCTTCTTCAACATGGCATTTTTCATATCTTCATGAGTAAATCCATGAACTTTCACAACAAGGAGGATGCACACCACCCAGAGAGACCAGCTACCCATGGTAAGTTGAAATCTTGACATCCTATTTTAAGCGCAACCCAAGCTGTGGGTTTGGGTTAATTCTCTTCACTTCTTGCCCAGAATGCTTGCAGTATGCAGCTCCTTTGGTCTTTTATACTCTTTGTGCCTTGGAGTGTCATCCCCTTCATAGACAAAGCTGTTCACACATGGCTTGAAGGGGAGGGAGTTACTTCAGAGACAAGGCATTGACTTCAAAGTCACAAACTGTTGTCACCTCCCAAGCTGCACTGCCATTGGGTTTTTCATATATATGCTTCAAACATAACATGTTAGATAATGAAACTACATGTTATACCATAAATATAAGCATTACTGACATGCAGACATAACAAAAGATATCTTGACTTTCTGTTACACAGCTAATTTAGTGATAATCCCTTTATCAATACTAGAATGGTTGCCTAGCTAATACACTAAGGAAACAAAAGAGTTGTTTTTATACACAGTTTGTCATTTGCATTTCAGTCTGTTTATAAGATTAGTAAGAGTAAGTAATTTGTTATCCTTTTGCAAAACTAAGATTACTTTAATGTTGCAGGTAAAGCTTTTTGCTGTATAATTACAGTGTAACAAAGTTTTAATTGCCCTCTGTAAGCAATGTGTGTGTTTCAACCTGGAATGTCAGCATATAATTGACGTTATAAACATCTTGTTTATCAATAATAAATGTAAAAAAAAAGTTAATTGCATCCAATCACAACATACAAGACACATTTGGTATATAGTTTATGCTTTAATTGCATGAGATCTGCTTTAAAGGAAGCTATGATTCTGAACTGGTTACAGTTGTTTTTACCGATAATTCATTCTGTCTTTTTACATTTTTCCCTATGTTCTTCCTTAAGGGGTTATGAAACGTAATTTTTTATAGCCAGTAACAGGTTATGCTGTCATGTGCTTCACTGGAATTATTGAATTTCAGAAAATCATTGGATAGCTGTATTAGCATCTCCAATTATGAAACATGCAGTCTTTCAGAAATACACATTTCATATATTTTCAATACTGTTTTTAAAATTAGTTTTACAGTATATATTCAATAAGGTGTTTACTTTAGTTAAATTTTGCCATTTTGTATTTTATTTAAGAGCGGTGCCCCTTCCGGTGCTGAATCCTGCCTTGCTTCTAATACCACCAGGATCCCGATTTGGATTAAACTGAGTTTCAGAATATTATGCTTTGACAGATGAAGTAAGAAATGTCATTTTGTAGTTACAGAGTGCCTTAGCATTGACTGTCTCTCCGTCTATCCATTTTCAAATCTGCTTAGTCAAATTCAGTTTTTGGCATGGTGCTTACTTAAAAGAAGTTTTATTAATAAAGAAGTTGCTTGCTATAATAATGTATAAAATTAAATACTGTGTATTTTAATTTTTGTGCAGCTCATACCATTCTCCTTATTATAAATGCCGCAGTTGTAATGGCAAGCCAAATGATATTTTTCTCTTTAATAGCAAAGATATTTAATAAAACCAACTGCCTGCAATATGCACCATCAAAAATGTCTCATATCACATCATCACTATTGAGTGTAAACATCTTTTTTTTTTTTTTTAAATAAAAGTGTAATTGTCTTCAGATCACTGACCCATCTTATTGTTGTGCCAAATTTGAGAATGTTAAATTATATTTATTTTTTAAGTGTAACATTCATTTAGCTCTTGTAAAGCTTATCCTAGACTTGTAATTATTTTTGTCAATGTTGTCAAGTGCCACAATGGCCTTCTGTGAACCTGTGCCACATTTGAATGCCCTTGGAATCACCTCGTCAGCCCCAGACTTTATGTAAACTGGCAGCCATTCAGCCTTCCTACTGTTTGCTTTAACTTAACTGTATGTTATAAAGTAAAACTCTGCTGTGTCAGTGGCTGTTGGTATGGAATTGTCTGCTTTCTGGGACTCCTGCTGTCTGACAGCCGTCTTGTTAAACATGTCATCCTTTCTTTTTCCTTTCTCCTATACAATGTGTATTCTAGTTCTGCTCTTAACCCCCCTCCCCACCATCCCTCCTGCTGCCTTTGCAAAATAAAATTATTAAGCAAACAGACAGTTAATCCATAGCAGAAGCTAGGATGTGGATTGGAGTTTTTTTCACAGGTTAGTGATTATCTGTTTCAATTGCTGGATTTACCATTCCCTTTTTTGTCATACAAACGCAAAAAGTCAGAAGGCTTAAAAAAATGCCTCCTTTTTGAGAATGTGTATTGGGCTACATGCTTCACTGAGATGTCAGACAGGGGATTTGTAGTATAGGAGCACAAATCTGTCTGACTGACAGCATGAGAACGTAACCAAAAAAAAAAAAGTCAGCTTGAGTGAGGCTTTCAATATTGAAATGGCTATGGGGAAGAAAACAGTCAAAAAAGGACTAATTCCTGGGATCAAGAAAGTTAGCTTTTAGATATGATGATAATAAATCAATAAACGAGCAACATGTCATTAAGTTTAAAAGACTCGGGGGCTCTTTGCAAACATCATACATGTAAAAATGCATATTTCTTACCGATCAAATATATTTTTAATCATAAAGCAATTTTGAAGGCAATATTCTTTTGTTAAAAGTAACAAAAGCCAATAATCATATGCTTGGAAAATGTGCCTGTGCATCATAGGTGATAGATTTTGATTTGATTTAATTTATTTTTAACTTACCATTTTTTGGAATTACCTTTTACTTCAAAAAGGATTTTGAAAACCATATTATGTTTCATTTTGTACAGTTTCCACTTTTTGAATTTGAAACTTACAGATGTATTTTTAGCTTGACAATAAAATGTATGTTTTTATAACATTTTATCTGTCCAAACTGCAGTGCATGTAGCCAAAGCCTATCCTGGCAGCACTGCATGCAAGTTAGAAGCCAGCCATGGGTGGATGCCAGTGTAAATTCCCACTGGGTCCATTTGCAATCACCGGCAGACCTGATATGCATGTATTTGAATTTGTGAAGAAGGAGAAATCAGAGTGTGCAAAGAAATCTCACATGACCTTGGCAGTTACATGCTAAATCTGAACAGACAGTGACCACATCAGGTTTGTAACTTGGGTCTTTGGAGCTGTGAAGCAGCACAGTTAACCACTGTGTTACCTTCAGTTTATTTTCAACATATTCTACAATCAAACATCAGTAACAATTGAAAGACATATCACCTTTTATTTAATATTAGAATAAAGTCAGAGAACGGCTGCATTACCGTGTGCCTATAAAAGGAAAAATAGTAAAATGTTATATCCACACTGAGGAAATAGAAAAGAAGGTTAGATGTACAACACAGACAAGAAAGTTAATGTATATCTCTTACCTTCTTTAGTTTCTTCATCGGCATGAGAATAATGTTTACCTATTTTTCCTTTTACAGTACACTAAATCCGTTTGTAATAACCCAGTTCAAAGAATGTATTCTTCCATTTTCCAATAGAGGCAGGTGTTGCCACTCTATCTCAGCAGCACAAAGTGTCAATGCTGGACAGAGTGCCAGGCCATCCAATGTCACTGTTTCTCATGCAAGGCCAATTTAACGACAGCAAGCAACCTAAATTGCATATTTTTGAGATAAATTAAGAATTCAGGGACCCAGCAAAAATCCACACAAATATGGTCAGCCTGAGCTGTAATTGCAGTCTATGTCTAGAGCTGTGCCAGTTTGCTACTACTACAGTGTATCAGCATCAGATTCATGGATTCCATCAATTTTAGGTACGTGTTTTATGCTTTTTAAACAGGAAACTATTACAGAAGTTGTAAAATTAAAATAAAAATGATTTCATTAATAAAAATCACTTCAGAGTACAGAGACAAGAAATAAATTATTTAATTTTGAAAGCTTTGTGTTTATTCTTGTCATCATATCATGCAATTAGTGATTTGTATAAGATGTTCACATTAAAATAACAGAAAGAAAATTCAACAACTGCATTACTGATTGTATTTCTTAGAAAATATGAAGTTTTTCCATATTGAGCGTTTTCTATTGATGTGACTTTTATTCATGCTTTGAATACACAATAGTTTTTAATTACCAGTCCAACGTGTGAGAATGCTCAGTCTCTGCTTCTTCCCATCCTAATTGAGGAGGTCTCCCTGGGTAAAAGTAAACAGACACATTTTAAATGCAATTCTCTTTTATCAATGGGTTGTAGTATTTTATAATCTACAAAACAGGTGATAATGAAAATCTTAAGATCTGCATCACAAACATCTTGATGTAAAGCTGTCTGAACATATTTTAGAAATAATGTTTAATTATTTTGTATTTTCAGCTGCAGCCAATGTTAGTGCAATGTGCTGATCCAGTAAAATGAAAGCTAATGTTCCTAATACTATGACAAGGATTGGACTCTCCATGCAGTCAAAAGCAGATTACATAATATAATATTTTATGTTTGTTTAAGTAAGAAAACAATTAAATTTTTTATTTATAGGCTAGTATTTATCAAAGAAAACTAGATACTTTTTGAAGGTTGGGCTGGGGGGTTGTGGTTTGTTGCCAGTGGTCCATTTTATGAACACCTTCATTATCACCTTGTTAACTTTCTTAAGTTTTCCTTCCTCCATATGATAGTAAAGATAAGCGTCAGACCTTATAGGCGTCTTAAGTGAAGTTTGTTGGAAATATTGGATGGAGCCTGACTATTTTTGGAAACATGCAACCTTTTGGATTTTTTCTGTATTGCATATTCAATGTGAACAACACAATAAAGCCTCATGAAATGATGAAATTTGTCGCATAGAGACAGGAACTTTAGACAGTAGATCATAGAGAACAGTGCACTAGAAAGTCAAGGATAAGACAAATTGAGGTTAAATGATGCAATCTGATTTTAATAGCACCATTTTCAGAAGGAGGGGATATATAGTCCTCATGACAGACAATTTCAGAGAGGGAAAACCAGCAGGTTGAATAAGCATTTACCAAAAGTTAAGCTGCAAGTAGTCTGGCTTCAGAAGTTCTCACTTACCTCAGTACAGACTTGGCGAGCTGTGTTGACAGGTATTTCGGGTGTTAGATTTCAGGCATAAGTGAGGAGCACAGCCTTGAAGAGGATTTAGAGCCCACCATAATTGAGGTATGACATGGTCACGCCATTTTGTACAAGTTAAACGATTCAAGGAGCAGCATTTTGAATAAGATGGAGTCCCCGAATCTTTTATGTGATAGAATATGTTTTAATGGATAACTGCAGCGATTGAAAATGGGTTAATTAGTAGGCAAGTTGGATTATATAAAGTGTTTAAAGTGCAAAGATAAGAAATGTGATTAGAATATATTTGTTTGTGTATGTGTGTCTGTATGGGTTAGCACAGTGGATAGTGGTTCTGTCTGACAGATCTAGGGACCTGGGTTTGTTGCAGGCATGACTCTTGTGTGTTTGGAGTTTATACATTTTGCTCATGTCTGCAAGAGATTTCTGTGGCTATTAAGATATCGTTCTACATTCCAAAGGCATACTGATTGACTGTCATCACAAAATTGAACCTGCCTGTGTGTGTATAGGTCTGTAATGGATTGGCCTCTCACTTGGGGTTATTTCCTGCTTTTCCGATGCTGCCAGAATGGGCTTATAATGAAATATTGGAAAACTGGAAGCAGGGCGGATACAGAAAATAATCAATGTATGTACCATATATGTAAAATAAATATTTCATAAAGTAATGACTCACTAACCACACATCTATAGAAGATGAAACTACTTGACCCAAACCCAAAATCTCAGAGTGTTTCCTTACTAGATCTCATTCACGATTGTACATGATGAAGTCAGTTAGTCCTTAAAAGATTGGTCTCGATGAGACAAAGGTGGAAGCTGCTCCATAGCTAGTGTTATTGTATAAAGTTTCACACCTTTCTGAAAACATGATTTCACTTTGTCATTATGGGTTATTCAGTATAGATTGATGGGCAAAAATGTCACATTTATCAATTGAAAATTATATCTATACCACAAAAAAGTGTGCAGAAATTGAAAGGGTCTAAGTACTTATTGAAACCATTGTTTGCATGAGATACAAAATTGTGAAATCTAAAGTGTCAACTGTGAGCCACTCATAGATATAAGGACTTAAAATGGGAGTTCAATGCATCGTTTGGCATACTTACTCACACAAAGCTAAATATATACAGTGTCCTTCACCATGAAGGTGCTTGTAATTCTCATAGCAAATGGCTAAAACAAACAAGAACAAGGGCATATACATCATGCCAACAACAGGAGAAAAATGAGTGGTGGATGAGGAGACTAGTCATGTGGGTGGAAAGGTGAAAGAGGAAAAAACAGTGGGTTAGTAGGAGTTTCAGTGATGGAGATATGTGAGGAAAACCAGTGCACTACCATTCAAGATGGTATTGCACATACTGTTTGGAGACATTTATAGTTTCATTTCTTATATATTTTGTGAACTGCTTTTCAGCTGGATTCAACACAGGAAGTCTACATACATCATATTGAGTAGTTCACCATATTCACATATAATATCTTTCTTCATTTGATCTCACATTTTTGTGAGTATGATTACGTGACTGACTAGCTGCTGTGGTTCTTTCTTCATTTCTTGACTCTTTATGGCATCGTATCACTTTTTGCACTGCTAAATCTCCTCCATTTTCTTTCATGCTCCTTTTGAATAATTTACCTTAATACCTAATTAAGTAGGCGGTTTTCATATTATGATTCATGTGAATTGTTATGTTTTTTCCTTTTTGTCACCATTTTCAATTGGCCTCAATATTTTCTCCTGGGTATGGCCATGTCATTTATCACTTTCAGGGGTGGTTGCTAGTTACTTACCACACATGTCATTGTCTAACATCACAATGATGCCAGTATAAAATATGATAGTGAGCAAACTTCACCATCTACTGATAGGCTGGGATGCCCTCATAATGGAAGAACCAGTGGAGAGAACATGGATAGGGCATCATTCCTCCTGGATCACTAGTTGTCAGCTCCCCTGAGTTGCTAGTGCACCATGGATTCTCACAGGACACACTGGTGGAGACCTTTTGGGTTCTAGGGGTGCCACCAGGGGGTGGTGCAGGGACTGAGGAGCCATATTTTTTCAGGCTCTCATCTCACCCAGAAGTGCTTCCGGACCATGCTTATGGGACACCAGAAGTGCACCCGGGTGCTACATAAAGGAGCTAACTGCCTTGACTCTGGGAGTCAGGGTCAAGAGGAAGGAGGACGAAACATTCCAGCAGGAGTGGAGGAGAAAGGAAAGAGAAAGAAGAAGAATTTATGTATACTTTGGTGCTTCATTGCTGTACTGTACTATATTGCCTTGGGAATCGCTTCAGGGAAGAGTTTCCCAAATAAAAGCCCTTGTTCATGCTAGACTTGTGTCTGTGTCTGTCTGTGCTGGGTATTTGGGGAACTGCCCTCCAGCTCATATATTGGATGGCCTTCCATAGTTCCTGGCAGTTCATTTCAAATGTGCTTGGGAGTGCATGTAGGGTGGAGGACAGTTCCTGGCAGTGACTGGCAGATGGCCCCACCTCTTGGGGGACCACCCACAAAACACATGGGACATAACCAAGGCATTTTCTGGTTACAAACAAAACAAAGAATAATGCACATAATAAACAAAAGAAATGTACTCTTTCTCTATATATATAAACCTAAAAGTGCAACGATTTTTTACAACAATTTTATATGACGTTGTTATGTTATGTTTTTGTCACGCTTTAAATCAGGCTTATTTTAAAACCTACATATATATGTTTGGTATCATTCTTTTCAGAATTTATCGAACTTTAATGTGATGTTGTTAGATTTTCAGATTCTTATTCCGTTTTTAAATTATAAACTAAAAAATATGAAAAAGTCACGTTCCGCGAGATGAGACTTAACCAAGAGTGCCAAAAGTTTTAACTACGCCCAGGGCTGGAAATAATAGACAAAGAGTAGGACAGCTGCTGTACAGGCTTTTAAATGTTCCAAATGCCATGCGAGATCCAGGTCACATGGCATGGCATTAGCAGTAAGCCAGCAGCTGATCAAGCAAAGAAGAGGTAAACAAAAAACTATTTGTTTCCCATTGTATCACCGTTTAAGAGGGGGTTTCGGAGGAGCGACCGCATCTCCTTGGGGTGCATTCAGGCCCTCTCTTCACAACGCGAGCAGCAGTGCGTAGCACAGGCTGGGGGGGGGTCTTTGGGTAGGGGGGTGTCGGGTTTGCAAGTGAAATGAGAAGGGGGCAAATTTTATTAATATAATAATTATTAATATAAATAGATAGCACAAAAATAGACTAAACAGACAAGAAAAACAACTTTGAACCCCAGCCAGGGGAGAAATGCTGGGTCAAACATGATGAACTGCTCTTTTTAAGACAATCACTTTGTAAGTGTGTTCACATATAATACAAAAAAACTGCTATTCTTATCTTCATGTCTGTCTGTCTGTCTTTCTGAATGAAAGATCTTGGCTCCCAGTGGACTGATTTTGTTGAAATTTAGTAGACTTATCTTTCCAGGAATTTTGTCAGAAAAGTTCAGTTTTTGTTATGTCAAATAGAGGATGCTGTACCAATTTGTTAAAAGTCAGAAACTCCACTTTGAAGGCAATGTTGAATTTTCAAACTTGTCTACCTTCACATTCTGTGCAGCCTGGCATACTGAATAATTTACTGCTTCAATCTACCCTTAAGAGAGGGTATTTCAACTTGTATACTTTTCTGTTTTCGATATCTTCTAATACTCTTACAACAGCAAAACACATCCGTAGTGCAAGTTATTGAAACACCAGGTCACTCACACACACAAGTGTATTTTGTTGTCGCATTAACAGCTTGCACAAACCTCTGCAATACCAAGTCACTCCTCCTGCTGCTTGAAATTTGACCAGGTCAGCTAAATTATCTTCATAAATACACAGAAAAAAAGCAAGCAAGCAAAGAAAGCAAAAAGTCACTTAACTTATCTAGAAATAAATTAAAGAGGAAAGCAGCTGTCTAAGTGGGGCTGTATAGGCCATAATGTATACAGTGAATAAATGTGCACTCAATATTTACATTACGCTAAAAGCAACCTCATGGCTGCATTATCTGCAGATTATAATCAGTATTTAACTTACACTGTAATTTATCGGCAAAGTGCATATAAATGACCTCCAATCCATCATGATCAATGTAGGTGAGAATTTTAGCTTATGAAATGAAAACAGAATTTACCTCTCCATTGGATATGTCTTTCAAAAATGTTATGTTTAAGAAGAATGAACTATAATTACCCATAAACTATCTGCAAGCAGCAACTAACAATAGCACAAAAAAGCATTTTTCAGATCATTTAAGTTGGAATTGGATGTCTGCGAAGGCTTTGTCAGGCACCACAAGCCTAACCACATGATATTGTAAAATAACAAAATGTACTTTATGTACTCTGCTAATACTCTACAAAATGCAAATATGATATCTATCTCTTTGATAAAGCAAATAAACAAAAATGAAAAATGTTACAACTGTCAAAACATTTGACAAATTCCACAAATGCACCTGAATGTTATACACATTGTCTAAATTGTTTAAATATGGTTCACATAATTGTGTGCTTGTTTTATTTGTTTAGTTTATATTGACAGACTGATCATCTTTACTGTTATAGAAAATCATGTGAGAACCTAATTTTCAGAGTTTAAAATTCCCAAAGGCCTCTGTGAAATAGTTCCAGCAAATTTTTTTTCGTTAACTGGCTAGTTAAATACTCAAGTAAGAGAGAGACAGAGAGATTGAGATCATTGCACTGATATAGCATGTTGCTGCCAGTCGTAAAAAGCAAAAGTGCAATCAAGGCTGAAAACCTTAAGCACTTCTGTACACAAAGTACTATGGAAATCATGTAGTTGATACTGGCAAATCTGATGGATTACAAAAGTATCTGGATATAATATTTGCACAATTATCTATTAACTATTCACGCAAGCTTGACAAGTGGTGTTTTTTTCTTTGCAAAAGTCTTCTATTATGTTCTGTTATATTTGCACGTCATGGAAACTTGACTTCTTAAGTATTTTCTTTTTTTTTGGATCTTGCTTCGTTATTCTTGCTCAGACTTAAAAGTTTGCCAGCTTCTGCCTATTTTTGACCATTCTAAGTGTCCTGCCTGCCACACACAGGCATCACAGCTAGTAATGTAGTTATCAATGATCACCTCTTATCATTCTTAGGGCAGCCTGAAATCCTTCTAAACAGGGGTCTCATATGCCAGTGCTTTGCCAGGAATCTGAAGGTCTAGACAGATCTCTATGCAGCTGCATCAAGAAGACAGGATTAGATTGACTACAGTATGTGTTAAATAACTGCAGGGTATGGTCACTCCACTTGTTCATCAGTAAGGTGTGGTACCCTAAGAATATCCCCTTTGGTGTGTAGCACTTTAAATGGAAACATTGTGAATCAAAGCTGTAATGTAGTAATCAGCCACCAGGAGGCAGTGTGGCATAATGATGGTCATGTTTGCCTTTGAACTATCTCCTGACCCTATGTTTGCATTATCTAAGGTGACTTACAATATGTGAAATACAATTGGTTACATTTCTTTTTTGTTTTGTCTAGTTGGAGCACAGGTAGGTCAATTAATATGCGCAAAAATGAGATAAAAGCAGCCGTTCCTTTACAGGAATAATTACACTTGAGGTTGGGAAACAGTGGCCAAAAGTTGGCAGTAAGGAAGGCTGTCAAGTGCAATGCTTTATGGGATTTTTTTAAACCAGCTATGATCTTATTCTGCCCAACTGGTTTATACCATATTTCGGAATCGAAAGCTGCCACACGAGACAGTTAGCAATTTAAAACGGTAAAGATAATTTAATAACCCGTGCATACCAAATAAAAAGAATAACAGTAAATGATTAAAAAAAAACAGGAAAAATCTTAAGTGATTGTGAAGAGCAAAGTAGGAGTTTCCCCCTGCTAATTACCTCATGTGGTAACTGTACTGACCGTGATGTTACCCTCCAAACTGAAAACAAATTGCAAAAATTTGCGTTGAGAAAGTATTAGTGTACAGGGCAGATTTATTTAAAATGTAAAAGTACGTTCAATTGCTATTACCTCTTTTTCTGAAGGCTGTTGTTTTGATAGAATATGAAGGACCACTCATTAGGGACTATTTTTTATAGTTTTAATATACTCTGTATTGTACAGTGCTGACATGTGCAAGTATATATACATTCATCCATTTCCAAATGCACATAATCAAAGTGAAGGGTTGGTGGGTAGCACTTTCTAGTGGTAGTTATTGTAAGGAAGGAATCAATCCTGTGTGCCAGTCTGTCACAGATCAGTCTTGTTCACTATCATATCCACAATGGATTTGTATAGCCTGAGAAAAGATTATATAAACATACCCATCTGGAATCTCTTTGCTTCCAAAAGCATCCATCTGCGGAAAGGCTTTTTTTATGGCCCCTTGACAACTAATCCTACCACTCATACCAGCCGTTCAGCTTTGGAACTGTAGCATGATTCTTTGGTAGAAAATTCTTTGTGAGTTGTGGTAATCACATCTCAAAGACACATGATATCCGATATGGGGTTCCACAAGGCTCTATCCTGGGTCCGCTGCTTTTCTCAATCTACATGCTTCCGTTAGGTCAGATTATCTCAGGTTACAACGTGAGTTACCACAGCTATGCTGATGACACACAGCTGTACTTATCAATAGCACCTGATGACTCCGACTCTTTCGATACACTAACACAATGTCTTACTGGTATTTTTGAATGGATGAATAGTAATTTTCTGAAACTAAATAAAGAGAAAACTGAAATTTTAGTAATTGGCAATAATGGATTCAATGAGGTTATCAGAAATAAACTTGATGCACTAGGATTAAAAGTTAAGACGGAAGTAAAAAGCTTAGGGGTAACCGTTGACTGTAATCTGAATTTTAAATCGCATATTCATCAGACCACTAGGACAGCATTTTTTCACTTAAGAAACATAGCAAAAGTTAGACCTCTTATATCATTGAAAGATGCTGAGAAATTAATTCACGCTTTTGTTTTCAGTAGACTAGATTACTGTAACGCACTCCTCTCAGGACTACCCAAAAAAGACATAAATTGTTTGCAACGAGTGCAGAATGCAGCTGCTGGAATCTTAACTAGAAAAAGAAAATCCGAACACATTTCTCCAGTTTTGATGTCACTACACTGGTTGCCTGTGTCATTCAGGATTGACTTTAAAATACTGCTTATGGTTTATAAAGCCTTAAATAATCTTGCTCCATCTTATATATCGGAATGCCTGACACGTTATATTCCAAATCGTAACCTTAGATCTTCAAATGAGTGTCTCCTTATAATTCCAAAAGCTAAACTTAAAAGAAGTGGTGAGGCGGCCTTCTGCTGTTATGCACCTAAAATCTGGAATAGCCTGCCAATAGGAATTCGCCAGGCAAATACAGTAGAGCACTTTAAAACACTGCTGAAAACACATTACTTTAACATGGCCTTTTTATAACTTCACTTTAACTTAATCCTGATACTCTGTATGTTCAATTCTTCATAATAACTATTCACGGTGGCTCTAAAATCCGTACTGACCCCTACTCTCTCTTCTGTTTCTTTTTCCGGTTTCTTTGTGGTGGCGGCCTATGCCACCACCACCTACTCAAAGCATCATGATGCACCAACATTGATGGACTGAAAGCCAGAAGTCTACGTGACCATCATCATCAGGTCCTTCCATGAAAACCCTAAATACAAAGAGGACTGTTTCATTTATGTTAGGTAGATTGCCCAGAGGGGCCTGGGCGGTCTCTTGGTCTGGAACCCCTACAGATTTATTTTTTTTCTCCAGCTTTTGGAGTTTTTTTTTTTTTTCTGTCCACCCTGGCCATCGGACCTTACTCTTATTCTATGTTAATTAATGTTGACTTATGTTTATTTTTTATTGTGTCTTCTATTCATTTTGTAAAGCACTTTGAGCTACATTTTTTGTATGAATATGTGCTATATAAATAAATGTTGATTGATTGATTGATTTGGTTTAATGCTGTGAACCAATGCAACCCGAGAGAAAGGTAATATTCTAAAATAATACACACAGTTTTAAAAGACTGTGCAAACTTCATGGAGGTGACGGGACAAGATCTGAATCCACTCTCCTGTGTCTGAGAGTCAGCAGCAGTCCTCTGAGCAATAGTACTTTCTCAAATAAACATATGAATAAAAATGTAGGAGCACAGTTAAAAAAGATCAAAACCCAAACTTCATATTTTATGTGACGATGGATGTCTATCTATGCGTATTTGCTTAATGCAGTAACTATAACTGAAATATTAAATTGAAAATCATTGATAAATTCTTGGCAAGTGATTTGTCTTGTTTGATACAGTAGCGGATGACCCTTCAAAAACTGACGTCAAAGGCACATTGCTTTTAATAAAACTACCATTAATGTGTAACACTTTTTCAGTTGACTTGAAATCCAACATTTTTGAAAGTTGTTTTTGCATCAGTCTAATAGGTTGTATCTGTATCAGCAGTGTCTAATAAGGAACCATTTGGGAATCATGATCTTAAATATGATACATGTGCTGCTTCCAGCCTCCCCCTTTTTTCTTTTTTAATAAGATAACCTCTGGGCCAGTATCAGCAAATTTTCATTCCAGATAATCTGATAATTAGATGCAAAGTAACAGCAGTAAATGAACTTCTTTGTTTGTGCAGCTTTAGATATAATGGTAATATGCTGGGTATTCTTTCAACCTCAAAACAGTTTTGCTCAATGCAGTCATTTTAGTGAGAGTTGAGTGTTTTTTAAATATGTACTGTAGTTGTGGAAATATAGAGAATAATTAGTGTTTAATACATGACTGTAAAAACTTGGTCTTTTAAGGTGCAAAAATGCTTGCAACATTTTTTTTGCTGTTAATATTAGGCTGCGAATCTCTTCCCATTTTCATAAAGGAAATTTGTTAAGCTGCATTATCTTTTTAAAAAAAGGCACCTCTTTGTTTAATATATCAAAGTAAATTATTGAGAGAAATAGTTGTGGTTAATATTCAAGTGATAAAAAATATTTTCCACCATTTTGCAAGTATAAAACTGAAGCACAAATGTTAATCCAATTTAATAAGTTTTTTTTTGGGCAATTATGAATGCATTATATGGTAATAACAAAACAGTTGCTGATTCCCCTTTACATTGGTCATGGCATGGCATACTTTCTGCATGACCTGAAAGTTTGGGGAAATTCTTCTTGTCAATAAGCAATGTGGCAGAGGATCCAGTTGTCTTGAGTTTGGATTTGGGGATTTGATTTTATGTGTAACAGAGGTTTAAAATTATTCTGGCTTCCTAAAAGTTGAGATGTTTGATGAAGAGTGTTTGTACATATTCATGGATAATTTAGCTAATGGGTTGAGTATTTTTCCAGTCCGATTGAAATCATTTTACATTGCACCAAAGGAACCTTTTCTGGTCTGCCTGGCTGCTGTTTTCTGGGTGGTAACCAGAGATTAACTTTAATTCAATTCTTAGTTTAGAACAAAAATAAGCTGGAGACCACTGACAGAAAGGATCATTTTTGAGAATCCATACAATCAAAACTGTTTTCTCATTAAGATATCTGCTAATTATTTGGCAGTTGGTAATTTATTTAGCATAATAAATTGTACTTCCTTCAAAAAACAGTCAACTATAACTATACAATTATGTAACCCCATGGTTCGGGCAAATTATTAATGACGTCTATCATGAGCTGTTCTCAAAGGTGATAGGGAAGCCACTTGGCTTCCAACAGTCACATTGATACTTTGAAGCAACTACACAATTTGCAAGCCTTTATATAATTTTCTGTGCTTTCGTTAATTTATGCATACCAAAAATTGGGGTTCAAACAATCCCAGACTTGTAAAAGAATCTTAGAATGGATGTGTAATCACCAGTGAGAGACATAATGTCAGACATTCCACTTGTTTTTCCAAATTTTGCCTGGCTATGATGCATGTTTATAGTGCTCAAGAAGGGCCTGAATGACCAACTGTCCAAAGACAGAATTTAGTGTGTGTGTTCTTTTTCCTGTTTTATCTGCTTGTCTTAGCATTATACTAGCCATGCTCATTGTAAAATTTTGCAACTGGAGGTTTGTTCATATGTATTATGTATTTACTTTAAATATATATATTTTAATCTCACCCCCTCTAGACGTTGTCTATAGAACTTGTAGACAATATTGTAGGATGTGTTTTCCCTGCATATTGTGCATATTATTAAATTATGGTCGGGAAAGACTCAACACATACCGATATAAAGCTGTCATGGCTAGAAACAGGCTGTCACAAATAGAGGCAGAACTGATTGAATGGTTCAAAAACCTAGGCGTGCAATTTTAACAGATTAGCTGATGTGCAATAATATGTTAAACTGTATACACTGTATTGTGTACTTTTATTCTCACTATATTGTATATATTTTCACACACATGCACATGAGAGACAGTTTAAAGGCTCAAATAATTGTGTTTCTCCTCTAGACCAGGGGTTGGCGCTGTACTTTCTCCTTTTGTTCCTCCGCAGACCAAAAGAAGATCCTGCCTCTTAGGGGCATCACTTACACTTCCTGTCAACCTGACCGCTATAGGTGTCACTTCCAGTCCCTCTGACCCCACCTCTTCCTGTCACCTGACTATATAACTGACATCTTTTTATTTTTGAACCTCAGTTCTGTTTTGGACTAAACATCTGTAAAGACATAGTGCCTTAAACTAAGCTGATTGTCAAATATACAGGATGGCTGCCCCAAACCTTTTTGTTGTGTTTGTGTTTCTTATGTTACAGTATGTACTTGATTAGATTAGATAAGCTGTATTAATCCCATGGAGAAATTCAGATGCATACAGCAGCAGAAACATAAAAAGCAAGGATATAGACTCACGGCTTAACGAATCCATGTGGGCTGGAATGCAGGCTCCTTTTATAACCTGTTCCGGAAGTGCTCCAGGTGGTAATTGGCCTAATTAGGCTGCACTTCCGGATTGTGCTATAAAAGGAGCCTGCAGCCACTACTCAGGGCACCAGAGTCAGGAGGAGGAGGTCAAAGCTGCCTGGGAGAACTGGAGGAAGAAGAGAGTGTGTTTTTGGGTGTTATTCTTTTGGTGCATTTTTGAGGACTGTGTAGGGCCAGTGGGACACGGGGAAGATGTGTCCCATGGTTGAAGAGAAAAATAAAATCTTTTTGTTATCCTTTTGACATGCCTCCGGTGTCAGTCTTTGTCGGGTCGGCGCCTATATAGCTCCTTTGCCCCACACTGTAACAGCATAAAGAAAAACATCCACTTCATTTTCACTCAGATGCAAAATGAAGAGTTGAACAATAAGAACATTTTATTTAAATTGAACTTACCTAGTGTCTTTGGACATTACACACATTATATGATATTGTGCATTTATTCTTTATCTCAAACTTTGCACCAGCAATGGACTGCTCAGTGGCTCCTTCAAAATTTGTAATTTTGCACATTGTACTCCAATGTTTTGCCCTCATGCAAGACCCAATCATAATTTTTCTTACCTTCCATTTTCTCTGGCCAAAAGCTGTTATACCTACAGTATCACCGACTGCATTGAGTTGAACTTAATGCATCCACATTTTCTGAATTAGTAAGCACTGTTTCATTTGGAATAAGTGTGTCATAATGACTGGAGTCTGGTTCCCCCTAATATAGGAGATGGATGATTTCATCCTCATGACCATTTGAAACATAATTTGGAGAAAGAAGGGAGGAAAAAGAAGTAGAACTACTCACCTCTGGTTCACAACTTATGGAACATGGGAGTATACTGTGCCAATTTTTCCACTAACGGAAAACTTAAACTAACTCTGCACCACTACTTTAAAGGTTGAACAATGTAAAATAGTAGTTTTTAAATGTAGTAATTGGAGGTTCTTCATAACATTTCCAAAAATAATTTGCTTGATTAAAAGTTGTGAACACCAGGGGGCACTCCAGCTCCCCAAACACCAAACACAAGCAGGCTCAGACACAAGTTAAAAGGCTAAAGAGTCTTTTATTGTGGGAAGCTCTTCTCTGAAAGCATTTCCCACCACCATAGCCACAAGTACAATAAACCACAGTACAGCACAAGTGTTTTCTTCCTTTCTGTTACTGGCCACTGCTTCCTCCACGCAATTATTGTCCCCCTCCTTCTGATTCTTGCTCATTGTTGTGAGGCAGAAAGCTCCTTTTATCTAATCCCTGGAAGTAACCCCCGGCAGGGGCTCCCAAAAATTCACAGCTCCTCCTGGTGGTGCTCACGGGACCCAACAAGGCTGTCCCCCGGAACTACAATATCCAGCATTTCATCAATATACTAACAACATTTGTCCTTCATTCACTCAGAATATGGAAACAATATAGGAAGCACTTCAAGTTAGAGAATATTTTATCTATGGCACTTCTACACGATAACCACCTTTTTCCACCCTCCCAAACTTACACAGTTTTTAATGTATGGGATTAAATCATTTAGAGAATTGTATATAAATTATGTCTTTGCATCCTAAGAACAATTACACTCCACATTTAGCTTCCCATCAACACAAGTTTTCCACTATCTCCAAATCAGAAAATTTACTAAATGAAATCTGCCCAATTTTCCATCATCTCCCACCACTTTTATTCTAGAAGAAATATTGATCAGTCTTGAAGACTCAGACAGCATTTCTATAATTTATAAGACCATTTTAAAGTCCCTTCCTTACAAAGATCCCAGAGTACAGTGGGAAAAGGATCTGTTACTCAACATTTCAAAAAAGTAGTGGAAAGCAGCCATGCACTGAATTCACTGTAGCTCCAAATGCACAGAGCATTCAATTATTCAACTTAAAATCTTTTATTGTGCACATCTATCTCGTTTAAAATTGTCCAAAAAGTTTCCAGGGCAAGATCCAACCTGTGAACGTTGCAATTAAGCTCCAGCCTCACTGGGCCACGTGTTTTGGGCATGCACCAAATTAACATCATTCTAGACAAAAATTTTAAATGCCTATCAGACAGCCTTGGTGTCACAATCTTTCCTTATCCATTAATAGCTGTGTTTGGTGTACTCTTAGATAGGCTTAAAGCGGAGGAGGACAAACAAACTGTACATAGACTTAACTTACTCAACTGGAAGAATCCTAGCCCACTTCTTTTAAGTCAGAGTGTAACCGATGTTACATACTACTTGAAATTGGAAAAAATCAAATTCTCACATAGAGGATCCTTTCAAACCTTTTTTAAAACCTGGCAGGACATAATCAATAACATTTTAGAATAAACATTGATATTGGGGAGAAGGACTCCTTTAGTACTCTCAAAGTTTTCCTCTGGTTATTGGCCTTCCTCTCTTTCTCATAGGTTGGGGTTGAATTGAATTGTTAAGTTTGACTTGATTGTATGGAATGTTACATGCTTTTAATAAATTCAATAAAAGGCAAAAAAAAAAATACAATACCCAGCATGGCTTGTGGGCACCCATACAGGGATCTGAGCCTGGGCTCTCTGCCATCTAGCATCCTAGGGGAGAAAAAGCCCTCTGAAATCTGTCTCCCCATGCCCTTCCACCTCGAGGGTGGCCAGGCTGGGTAGGGATGCTGGCTGCCCCTCACAATGTCTACACACTTCAACTACATTTTTTTAGCAAAGCAGATAGATATTGGCCAATTACTTTCAAGGTAGGGGCTGTCAAAAAGTTATGGGGCAACATTTTAGCATTAGTGATAGTTATACTTTTCAAAGTCATTATTAATATAATAAAGAACCTGGTTTATTTAAAAGGCTAAAGCTTTTATCTGTTGCTGTACATTCAGTTTTATTTAAACTATACAAGAGAGTGACCCTGGGAGGGGGATCACAGAGCACAGAGTCAAGAGGACATCAAATGAACACACAGCTGATGGGAAGAAGAGAGGTTTGGGTCCAGAATGAGAAGGAGGTAGAGACAGAGATGGAATGTGAAAAAGGCAATGCATTGGAGTGGTGCTTTCTTTGGTGAAATGGGTGGGCCAGCTCACAGGAGAGACACTTGTTCAAGGAATGTTTAATAAGGCCCATAAGGGCATCAGATGTTTTTTGTTTTGTTTTGTTGGACTCCTCTTTATTTTGTGCAGTCCCTCTCTGTAGCTCAGTTTGGTAGTAGAATATTGGTTTTGCACCTTGTGCCTTCAGAGTGGTCCTGCTCAGTCCAGTTTCACCACACATAAGTGACCTGTGCAACAGTATTAAAAACAGCAGTGAGAGCTGGTCATAATAAGCTACCATGCTGGCCTGTGGCTAAGCCAAAATATAACATAAAATGTGGTGAAATACTAGTGTGAAATGGATTTCCTGCTTGTCAATGTTCTTTAAATAGAAAGAACATCACTAGTCTCAAGTCATCCCATTTTACTATTTAAACACATGGTTGTATTATCATTTTGTATTATTATCAGCATAAGTTGCTGCTCATACTGAAAAGCTATTTGGGAAGTACAATTTCTTTGTGTCCATTTAGGTTTCTCTTGCCTTTTGGATTATTTGGCACAGTATGAGTGACAGTAGAGTGTGCCCTGTGATAAACTGGCAGCCTGTCTAAGGCTGGTTCCTGCTGCTGCCATGACATAGTCTGGCCCTTGCTATCCCAAATTAGATTAACCAGGTTGAGGGAAAAAAAGTAGTTGGATAACTTATAGCAACAGCGAAATAAGCCTTTTAGAGAGTAAATACACACCTGTAGGCTATAAATATATAAAAAATAGATTACTAAGTTGTGGAGCCGACCTGGACACAGACAGGCGGACATGTTGTTGAATCACCACCACATGTTTATTTACAAATATATTTACAAATTATGGTCACTAAGACCCAGTCCAAAGTAGTGCACAAACCCCAAAACACTCAGTCCTGGCCACAAATGCCTTTCTTCGGGCCGCCTCCACACTCGTCTCTGCCTTGTTCTTCTTCCACCCGACTCTAGCCCTGAATGAATGGAGACGGCCCCTTTTATACAAGTCCCGGATGAGCACCAGGTGTTCCCGGCATTCCTCCCTTGGCCACGCCCCAGCGTGGCGGAAGTGCCGGCTGTCCTCCCGGCAGCTCTCCGGGTGCCGTCCAAAGTCCTCCCCCAGCACTTCCTGGTGTGGTGGAAGTGCTGGGGTAACAGGTCCCCAAGGCATTTGGGGCGCCTCCTGGCGGTGACCACGGGCCCCCAAAGCAACCAGGAAGGCGACCCCCACGTGATCCAGGGTGGGCAGAGACCCACATCGGTCCCTCATGGCGTCCCGGCCGGGTCATGGCCCCTGGCATCCCTGACAAAGTTTACAGGACAGTAGTGAGACCAGCTATGTTATATGGGTTGGAGACGGTGGCACTGACTAGAAAGCAGTAGATGGAACTGGAGGTGGCAGAGTTAAAGATGTTAAGATTTGCACTGGGTGTGATGGGGATGGATAGGATTAGAAATGAGTATATTAGAGGGTCAGCTCAGGTTAGACAGTTTGGAGACAAAGTCAGAGAGGCAAGATTGCGTTGATTTGGACATGTGCAGAGGAAAGATGCTGGGTATATTGGGAGAAGGGTGTTAACGATAGAGCTGCCATGCAAGAGGGAAAGAGGAAGGCCTAAGAGAAGATATATGGATGTGGTGACATGCAGGTGGTGGGTGTAAACGAACAAGATGAAGAAGACAGGATGATATGGAAGATGATCCGCTGTGGCAACCCCTAATGGCAGCCGCCGAAAGTCGAAGAAGAAGAAGATCTGAGACTTAATTATGATTTTTATGTATTGACTTTGGTGTTGGTAGCGATGAACTGGCATCGTGTCTTGCGATTGTTTCTGCCTTGCGCTCTGTGCTTGCTGCTAAGGGTAAATATTGTTTAGAGAATGGATGGACTTTACTTTTGGAAAAGCAAGGATAAATAGTTTTAAAGCGGAAACAATGCCTGAGTAACTTAAAATGTGCCAGCAAAATGCAAATGGGCTCAGCGCTAAAGCACATACAGTATGCTCATTAAACTGTTTAGAAGTTATTTATACTTGTTTCGTCTATGTAAAATTTCCCAGCATTTTGCAACCTTGTACCTGTAAAACTTCCTGTGATTTATCTACAGACATTCATTAAAATATGTCTAACTAAGAAGTCACTGCCAAGTTAAGAAGGATTTGTTTGCTGTCACTTTCGTTTACCATTAGCTTGAAAGGGAGATAAAATGGGGCAGACAAAATTACAACAATGGCAGTTATTTCTATAGCATGTTTTCATATGAAGAATGTAGGCCAAAGTGCTTTACAAGATGTCAAAGAAAAATGTTTCAATAAATGAAAAACAAATTAAAATAAATGAGTAAATGCCATACCAAAATTAGTAAATTATAATAAATCAATATGCACCTACATAACACAGATATACAAGTCATAGATAAAGTACAGACCTTATCAATGGATTCACTTTTAAATCTCTTAATGATTAAATCAGATGGCTGGGGAGGACAGAACAAAAAAAAATCTGCAGGGATTACAAGGCTAAAAAAAACAAATTAGGGAATGTTTACCATAAAATGAACAGAAAGGCCTAGTTGAGCGATAACTGCCAATATTATTTCTGGAGCTGACACATGGGCAGTAAAGGGAGCACAACAGAAGAAGTTTAAGGTGGCAGAAATGAGAATGCTGGGATGAATGTGTGGAGTTAGAAAGAAGGACAGAATAAGAAATAAGAAAATCAGAGGTATAACAAAAGTGGGAGAGGTATCTAAGAAAGTACAGAGAAATAGGTTGAAGTGGTATGGACATGTGATGAGGACAGACAATGAATATGTGGGCTAAAGAGGGATGGGAATGGAAGTACTGGGAAAGAGAAAGCGAGGAATGCCAAATCAGATGTAGATGGCTTAACAATCTGAAGGAAGAGGGTCTGCTCGTGGCGGAGGTGATTACGCATAAGATGAATGGGAAGAAGGAATTTGTTTCTGCCTGTTTTTTAATTTGCTGAAGCATCTTAAACAACACGTGAGATCACGAGAGCCACGTAACGATATCGCGGCGAATGCTAGCACTGTTCTTTACAACGCCCCGGTTGTGAACATTCACCTTTCACATATATTTACATAATACCGCCTTCTATGCCTAATTTACACAGGGCCGCTCATCATTGGTTCAAACATGCATATTATTCTGCATTTGCCACGCCCACTCCATTTTAACAACTTCTAACTGCTGGACTGAAATCCAACACCTGCGGGACGTGACCCGCTTTCTTAAGTCGACGTACAAAGTTTTTTTGTTTTGAGTTTTCGGTGAGGGAGTCCTCTAGAGTTGCAACAGAGGCATAGCATGCCGACCGGATTTGGGGAAAGTGTGACAAGCAGGTAGGTCAGAATGCATTTATTACTTCTGTATTCATGAATTTATTAGTAACAGCGACGCAGCATATAAAATGGCTTTCGTCAGTGAATTAAAAGCGGACGCACACTGTTAGCGGAGCAGGCGGTAAAATGAACGCGGAAGACACAAATTCATTCGTTTTAAAAAATGACATATGTAGGGACTAACCGGTTGTACTTAAAGTACAGGTGACACTTTGAGAATTCAGACGAAAAAATAAATCATACAGCATTCAATGTTTAAACTTTTAGTAAGTACTTTAAAGCAATGTCTTGATTAGGAAAACCTCTTTATTTGAACAGGAGGAGTGCAGTGGGGTTTTACGAAAAAAAGTGCTATCCATCCATTTCCTATACCCACATAATCCTGTGGAAAGGCAGATCCAGACAGTATCGGGCAGAGGGCTGGTTCAGACTATAGACGGGACGCTAGTCCAGTGTAGGGCACACTCGAAGTATAACTAAACCCGCATTATCCAGGCCAGGGTCAGTGAGGCAGGACTTGACTCTGGACTGGGTGCTATTCGCGAACAGACCTCCAGTGACGCGAGGTCAGTTTAGAATCGCCAAAAGACGTTTTCCGGTTTTTGTTGATTGCATATTACAACGTGTAGTTATCATTGCAGAATGCGCCGCTTGGTGTTGCCTTTAACTCAATGCTTTTCATAAGGAGCGGAATCGAAAGCTGCCACACGGGACAGTTAGCAATTTAAAATGGTAAAGATAATTTAATAACCCGTGCATACCAAATAAAAAGAATAACAGTAAATGATTAAAAAAAAACAGGAAAAATCTTAAGTGATTGTGAAGAGCAAAGTAGGAGATTCCCCCTGCTAATTACCTCATGTGGTAACTGTACTGACCGTGATGTTACCCTCCAAACTGAAAACAAATTGCAAAAATTCGTGTTGAGAAAGTATTGGTGTACAGGGCAGATTTATTTAAAATGTAAAAGTACGTTCAATCGCCATTACCTACTTTTCTGAAGGCAGTTGTTTTTGATAGAATATATTTTTGAAAGTTGTTTTTGCATCAGTCTAATAGGTTGTATCTGTATCAGCAGTGTTTAATAAGGAACCATTTGGAATCATGATCTTAAATGTGATACATGTGCTGCTTCCAGCCTCCCCCTTTTTTCATTTTTAATAAGATAACCTCTGGGCCAGTATCAGCAAATTTTCATTCCAGATAATCTGATAATTAGATGCAAAGTAACAGCAGTAAATGAACTTCTTTGTTTGTGCAGCTTTAGATATAATGGTAATATGCTGGGTATTCTTTCAACCTTAAAACAGTTTTGCTCAATGCAGTCATTTTTAGTGAGAGTTGAGTGTTTTTTAAAATATGTACTGTAGTTGTGGAAATATAGAGAATATCCATCCATCCATTTTCTAACCCGCTGAATCAGAATACAGGGTCACTTGGGTCTACTGGAGCCAACACAGGGCACAAGGCAGGGACCAATCCTGAGCAGGGTGCCAACCCACCCCAGATAGAGAATAATTAGTGTTTAATACATGACTGTAAAAACTTGGTCTTTTAAGGTGCAAAAATGCTTGCAACATTTTTTTTTGCTGTTAATATTAGGCTGCGAATCTCTTCCCATTTTCATAAAGGAAATGTGTTAAGCTGCATCATCTTTTTTAAAAAAAAGGCACCTCTTTGTTTAATATATCAAAGTAAATTATTGAGAGAAGTAGTTGTGGTTACTATTGAAGTGATAAAAAATATTTTCCAAGTATAAAACTGATCTTTTTTTTTTTTTTTTAGACTACATAGTTCATACCATTGTAAAACAGTGTTACAGTGGTAGAAATGTGCTGTACCAAATGTTCCTAATTTTTAAATTTTGATTGTTGCACTGCAGCTGCTTACTACTGTACATTTATACCACATTTGGATTTCTGTCAGTTTGTGCCATTTTTACAGACTTATATTTTTTCTTGTTTTTATTAAACTCCGTTCTTCACTTGCTGGGCTTATGGGTGGGTTGCCTTAACCCAACATCATAATTCGAATAATACTACGTGTGGCAATGCACTGTGGATTTAATATTAACTTGTTTAAGATTATATCCACTCTTTAAAAACCTGTTAATTATTCTACATGCGTCAGTCAGTGGTTTGAGAATACCAGTTTTGGTGGCTTTCTTTGTAATATTAGTTGATGGCACTTGTCACACTGTTGGTCAAAACATCAAATATATTTAGAGACTGTTAGTCTAATTTATTTACAGCTGCAATACAGAACTAGGATCACTTAGCTTCCAAAAGCATCCAGCTGTGGGAAGAGTTTCTCTGGACTCTCGACAACTAATCCCACCCCTCACACCAGCTGTTCAGCTTTGGAAATGTAGCACAATTCTGTGGTTTAATCCATTCAGCCAATGCACCAAGATAAAGGGAGCATTCTAAAATAATACACATTGTTTTAAAAGAAGGCAGCCTAATGCAATAACTACACACATGCAAAACAGGCAAATGTAGCAAAGACACCTTTAAAACCCCAAAAAAGTATTTACCAAACTGCTTCATCCATCTTTGGAATCTTTACGTGAGTAAACTAGTTAACTTAATTGACGTTTCTCCATTTTTTTTGCCACTGGATAGTACTGTATTCTTGAGAATGTTTGCACAGAGTACCTCCTCACATCTGAATGGCTAGTAGGTAATGTTGATTTCTGAATCTAACTTGTTCCTACATGAGTGAGTTTTGGTGGGTGCTTGGGCATACTGTGCAGTGCAGCCATATATTGCATTGGATGAAGCAGGCTAAGATGATCAGTACATTAATTAATTTTGGCTTTAAGAATATATCATCTCAACTCCTTATCAAACCTGCTTAATCCAGTTCAGGATTAAGTGGCCCATAGCCTATCCTGGCAACATTAGATGCCAAGTAAGAAATGGTCCTACACCAGTCCATTATTCATGCACATAGCCACATTCATGACTTTAATAATATGCTCACTTTTTTTCCCCTTATTATGTTTGTAAAGAGATTACATGCAAGTCTAAATATTTACTAAATAAATGAATTGTTTTATTTGTACTTGTCTCTGCTACACAGCTGTGTGTACGGCTATTAAAGGAAACCATTTTAAACCATTGAAACTCATTGAGGCTTTAACCATATTTTGAGATTGTTCATGTGATATGACTTACAGTGATATAAAGAAAACCAGGCATTACCCGCACTATGCTTCTTGTTTTGTTATATCTCTCCACTAAGTGTAGATCAATCTGATTATCTGATGAAAAGTTACATGTAATTGTAGATGCACATTTACCAAGTTTTGTTTTGTGGCCATATGTCTCTTAGTTCATAGTTAATGTGAGGTTTGCTGTTTCTGTTTATCTCTCTACTTTCTACATGTTACTTGCAGCTCTGGAAATTTATGTCAGCTTGGAAACCTCCTCTGGCATATGCAGTTTAAAATTTTCTTTTCATGGCCAAAATTGAAAGTTGACTTAAATTTTCAAATATAAAAAATATTAGAGGCCCACTTCCTAACCTAGACATGATTGAAACTAGTAATTGGTTTACTGAATGTGTGTATCATCTAAAGTTTATACATACTGTAAATCAATAAAAAAAGCATGATTTACAAATTAAGTAATGATTGCGTACACTCTTATTGTATATCATGCAGAACTGTTTAATGTTGTTTTAGATTTTAGGCCTTTTACTGGTGGAAGTTTTACAGAAATTTCCTACAATTGTTGAATTTATTATTCTTATAGAATATGGAATTATTATTATGGGGTTATTTTGCTGAAAAGCACATTGGCAGATGGTGCATTTCTGCCATGTAGGTGTACATCCTGTTGACTGCAATGCTAAGATATCCATATTATTTAAACTTTGGTCTGCATATAGTAAGCACCCAAATGATTAACACAGTAACACTCCATGTACAAATAAGCACTAATTAATGGATCATTGGCAGAGTTTTTTTTTGCTATATCCTGTTCGTCCCTTTACACCACTACATCCACATGTTTCCTTTTTTTTTTTTGGCGCTGTCATGATAAAGACCTCTGAACCCAAAACTACTGGTATGTGAATTTTTAATGTCATTACTCTCTTTCAAACATTTCACATGATTTTATCCTGGAAGTAAAGTACATGCATGATTTATAAAGTGCATTATTATTATTATAGATTTTAGATTTGCTGTGGTTTTTTTTTAAATATATATATAAGATGTTAAAGTTGCATACTGGAGCAGATTTTTAAGAGTAGATGCCCATTCTAACACCAAAATACATGGAAGGGAAATAATGCAAAATTGGCTAAATTGTTACATGGGGCCTTGCACAGCCTACAGCTTTAGGCAGATTTGTGGCACACAAAATTTAAAGTAAATGTAATACATTATGTGTAGGATAGAGAGCCATTAGATTTGAATGTACAATGGGAGTCATAGTGGATCTGTTGTTATCTGTATGAAGATAGTGTACAGAAGTGATCAAAAAGATCAATAGGATAATAGGTTGTAAATCAAGATGTGTGAAGGCCATTTCAAGGGAGGTTATGCTTAAGTTATATAATGCACTAGTGAGGCCTTATGTGGAGTACTGGGTACAGTTTTATTCTCCATATTATAAAAAAGACATAGCACTAGAGAGAGTCTAAAGGAGAGTGGCTAGATTGAATCCAGGAATGACCTATGAGGAAAGATTGACAGAGTCATGCCTTTTTAGTGTAGGTAAACTGAGAATAAATGGTGACATAACTAAAGTATTTAAAACCATTTTAAAAATAAATTTTTCAATGAGAACACAGAAACACGGTTAGAGATTTGTTAGAGGCAGATTTCGCCTAAATGTTATAAAGTTTTTCCTATTGTAAAGGCCAATACACATGAAATAAATTACAGAGAAGCATGTTGGCTGAATAAGACTTTCGGGAACATAACATCTTGACTTGATGTTTTCTGGACAATTTAGGTGTATATGCTGGACAAGCTTGCTGGTATGAATGGCCTGTTTTCATCACCAATTGTTCTACTTTTGTAACATCTTTCTGCTGCCTATTATGATACACAAGAGGTGGTGACTTTATTCCTACCCCAGGTCATCAGAAGTTTTTTTTCCAGAAATGGAAAGCTAGTTTGGGAGGTAAACGCCTCAAAGTAAATAAAGACGACCAATATTACAGTTCAGTGTTAAGGACAGGAGTGAAAAAAGTGGGAGCAGGGCTGTGTGGCGTGTGAAATGGAGTTATTATTAAAATATACTTCTAGTTTATGGCTTTTCAAAATTGGGTGCATAAAACAAGTAGTGGTGGGTAAGGCAGTCTGCATTCAGCAACTGCAACCTTTTTTTTTTTTTGTTTAGAAAGTATGTGAGAAGGGTGCAAAATTCTGATTTGTTAAATGTAAATTTAGGTAGTAGCATTTGAGTTGTTTTGGATAAAAAGGAGAGGTTCTGCTAGTTAGGTGAGATTTTGAATGCAGGTGGAGGTTTGAGAAATGCAGTGATAGCAAGGGTTGACAGGTACATGGAAGAAATTCTGGCAGTTGTCTTTCATTCTGACTTTAAAAAAAAAAAAAAGCTTCTACAGTATTTTAGAGGATAAGGTTACAAAAGCTGTATAAGACATAGGGTATGCCTTATGGATGTGAGTGATGACGACAAAATATGAAGTAAAGCTGTGAAGAATAGAGATGAGATTGATCAGGTGAATGTGTGGTGTCGTGGAGTCAGAGTGAGAGGAAGATGAATGGCATAGTATGGAGAAAATAATGTACATGTTTTGTGCGGAGGAGAAACAGGCTAAGATTGTGAACCTGCTTTTTTCATTCAAGGGTATTGGGGAACCAAAACCACTCCTAACAGCTTTGAGTGCAAAAAGGACGAACCGGCTTTGGGGTAGATGCCAGACACTTGCAAGGCACACACTTACTCAATCACTTATTGCAGGCCAAATTAGAGTCACTTATGTGTCAAATCTTTGTATCTTTGGAATGATAGATGATAACCGGATAACCGTAGAGAAATCTAAATTTGCAAACTCCATATGGAAGATAGTTTCAGGGAGCTGTGAGGTAGCATTTTTTCAGTGTACTACTGTGCAATCCCTCTTTACAAGTGATGTGAGTGGTATGAATGATGTGTAGCTGCAGTCATCTAACAGACTATCATTGGTGTCAATTTTTGCATTTGTAACAGTAACTTTTATAAGTTTATTCTCCAATGTTTATTTAACTAGAGTTTGATTTCATGTGTTAGATATAGTATACAGTTGAATAGATAAGAGTTGGGCAATATACCAGTTTTAGGGCAAGGCATTATTGTGAATGTTTAAAATCATTATATGTCCTGGGCTTAATACATTTTATATAAAGTTCATAAAAGAAACTATGCCAAATACTAGTGCTTCAAGTTTAGAAGAAACAAAGAAAAAGAAATGTTGATACTTCAGAATGTGCAATACGAACCAAAAAGTGAAAAGGAAATTTTGTCAGGCATTATGATAAGGAGTATTTAAAGCTTGGTTTCATTGTAGCCCCTGACAGTGAACTATTTCCACGGCCTTTGTGTGTAGTTTGTTCTGAAATTCTGTCAAATGATGCTATAAAACCTTCCAAACTTTCTCTTCATTTGCATTCGAAGCATGGAGATTTTACTGGTAAGCCTTTGGACTTTTTAAAAGATTGTGACCAGATTAAAATTCAGAACAGTCAAATGAAAATGATGACGACTAGTGACAAGTCGCTGACAAGTCGCTGTGTCGCACATCTTATTTAGTTGCTCTCCGAATAACTAAAACGAAAAAAAGTTTACTATTGGTGAGGATTTAGTAAAGCCTTGATTCGTAGATCTTGTACAAGAAATTTTGGGTCCTCGAGCTGCTAAAAAACTACAGGCTATACTGCTTTCAGACACCACCATTGATCGGGGAATTGTTGATATGGCCACTGATATTGAAAAACAAGTTGTAGATGGAATAAAGAAATCGACATGTTTTGCGATTCAACTTGATGAATCAACTGACTTGAGTAAACATGCTACTCTACTTTGCATCGTGAAGTATAGTAAAGATGAAGACTTAAGGGAAGAACTTCTTTGTTGTCTTGACTTACCTGGACGCTCCACTAGTTCAGAGATATTTAATGCTCTTGATGAGTATTTTCAAACACATGGCTTATGATGTGGTGAGCATGACTGGATGTTACGCTGGACTAGTTGTGAAAATAAAGGAAGTTGTGCACCTAGAAGTTTCGTCCACTCACCGTATGATCCACCGGGAGCACCTAGCTGCAAAGAAGCTTTCTACTGAACTAAACACTGATGAATGACGTGGTGAAGATCAGTAATGAAATTTGTATTTGAGCTATGAACTCCAGGCTGTTCATGACACTGTGTGAGAGTATGGACTCGCACCACCAACATCTCCTTCTCCATGCAGGAGCGAGGTGGTTATCGAGAAGAAGTGTTCTTGCATGCCTTTTCGAACTGAGGAAAGAAGTAAAGCAGTTTCTGCGAGAGTGAAAATCAGACCTAGTAGAACCTTTGTTGAATTAAGAATGGATGGCTAAGCTTGCGTGTATGACATATTTAGCCTTCTTAACGAACTTAGTATTTCTCTTCAGGGGTCCTGTACAAATATTTTTACACTGAGAAATAAAACCGATGCATTCAAAAAGAAGCTGGCTCTTTGGGATAGTCGAGTACAAGAGGAAGATATATAAATGTTTCCACTTTAGGGAGAATTTTTGATTGCTGCTGATGCCAACCAGAAAGTCATATTAATAAGTCAACATTTAAGGGTGTTAGCTGAAAACTTTAATAATTATTTTCCTTAAAATGAGGATCCTTGTAAAGGTAACCTCTGGATTAATAATCACTTCTTGGAAGATATAAAAATCATGTGCACTTGATCCTTGTGAAACATAATAGCGGATTGAGTTGTCTTCTGATGTCACTCTGGTGTCCAGACATAAAATGCAGTCATTGTCTCAATTTTGGACATCACTCGAAAAAGAATATCCATCTCTGAGTTATAAAACTATCAAATTGTTGGTAATTTTTTTCATGCTAAACATGAAAGAGATAATAGATGTGGCAATGAAAATCGTCTATTCTATTCGAGTAAGATCTCTTTAAAGACGGTTGTTCTGTGCACATCTGGAGAAGGCTAACTGCAACTACTCTGACCTCTTGTTACACACTGACGTCAGATGGCTTAGTAGGGGGAAATTCCTGCAGGGATTTCGAGACCTCTGTCTGGAGATAAAGGAGTTTCTCCTTTGTCATTAAACATGCAACTTAATGACGATCAGTGGCTGCTAGACTAGGCATTTTTAACTGATCTGACCAACATGTTGAATGAGCTTAATTTAGACCTTTAAGGAAAAGGCAAACCTGTTAGTACTTTCAAACAAAAAAATGCCACATCTGTCTTCAAAGCTGCAGCTCCATGATTTGGGGAACTTCCAAAACCTTGCATCAGAGCTAGAGATGCAGCGGAAGGCGTGTGCGCAACTTCACAGTGTGCGCAACACAGTGCAGATTGAAAATTGTCTGCCAGACTTTGACAAACGGTTTCAAGACTTTGCTTTACTTGAGCCAGTCACCACATTTATGTGCTATCCATTTAGGGAAGATATTGAGGTTTATTTACTCGCATCAAAAATTGCAACACTGTTTCTTCTGAACTTGTCTACAGTGGAGGATGAGATTTTGACATTACAGGCTGACATTCAGCTGAAGTCCAGGACTCATGGACAGTTTTGGAACTTGCTCGCAGAGGAAAAGTACCCAAACATGAAATGTGCTGCCTAAATATTTATGTGAGCCAGCCTTTATATTTAGCATTTTTAATGTAGGTAGATCATTTTGACCTGGACATTTTAAAAGTAGCTCACAAGCCAAAAAAGTGTTGGCACTCCTGACATATATTTTATCATCCTCCGCAATCTTTTTCTCCAAATCCATTTAACTTTTTTGACAGCTGTGCTTCACTAAGATGTACTTTTTCTTAATATGTTCTTGAGAGAGACAGAGAGAGAGAGAGAGAGAGAGATCACATCCATTTGTTTCCCTCCCATTCCAGGGTAATGAACTGCATGCATTAGCAACATTATTTAGTCAGTTTTGTTTTAACTCTTGACCTAATTATGAGTTTTTTATTTTTATAGCTTATTGGTAATAGCAACTGACTCATGTTTTTTTTTTCTGTCATTACAAAGTTCACTTCCTATTAGAATGTGGAAGTTAATTGGTCAAAATAAGTATTTTTTATGTCTGCTTTTACCCTATGAGGTATGGTTTATAACAGTAATTATTCCATACCTACTGCTGTTTTGTGGATTTTGCAAATCAAAACCGAGATATTTCTTACTTTTAAATGTATAGTCCTTCGTAGGAAGAAAATACATGAAAGTATTTATCCCCTTCCAGGGACTCGTGACAATATTTAAGCATCCCTAATGCAACATTCCAGCACTGTAGGTTTCTGGTGAATTAATTTTTGTGAACTCTTGGTGTTCTGTTTGTAAAGTGGCCTTTAGCCCAAATTGACCACTTTTTCCTATTTTTGACAAGACTATACTAAGCTTTTTTTTAAATTCGTACATAGTAAAAAAACTTTAAGCAATGATAATTTATAATACAGGGGTAAACAAATTCTAAATTAGTATGGTAGCCCAGACACACTTTTTGGTAGCCCAGGTTTTAAGTGGAGGGTTACCAACACATTTTCATAGCAAAGTTTATTTGTAAAGTTTTGTTGTACATGAGGGCATAGTACTCTCCTACCACAATATAAACACAATCTTCCTCTTGATGGAGAATATTTTAGCAAATAGATGAATTTTAAAGGATTATGTCATGTTGATGTGTGGACATTTTCCAAAGTACACAATAACATTTTATCAAAAGTGAATTGAAATACTGATGTAATATTGTATTCTCAAATTTTGTTTTCAGGTTCAATTTAGACCCACCAATTGGTTTCTTTGTCAAAAGCCTTCATCAGTTTGACCTTCAGGGTTATTCTGAAGTGCAGTATTGTTCTTTGTAGTGTCCTACACCTTTAGTTGACCACAGCCAGTGACCTGTGTATAGCACTGCATTAGAATTTGTCATGTTTGGACCAATGGTTTTTCATGTCCGCACTTGCTTTGATACGTTCGATAAGACAATGCACAGACATGTTTGTGCTACATGTATTTTCATGCATTCTTACGTGTGACTCTTTTAATGACACATTTTACCTTTTCGTTCGCAAGTTTGGTATGTAAAGTGTTTTTATCAAAAAAGTGTTTTGAATCATTTTACTTCTTAATTAGGTACCTATTGGAATCATAGATATTTTGAAGTAACAAACAAATGGCAGTAGTAAGGGGGTCTATGTTTGCTGTCGTCAACCCCCAAATTTTTTTATTGAAACTATCGACCCCTAGAAAGTTCATATCGACCACTTTGGGAACTCTTGCTTTAGACAGTGATTTAGCAGTCTGGTGCACTATAAGCAGCTGTCTTTAAAAGCGACATCAAAGTTAAAATTGTACATAAAGAATTAGGTCTTTTGTTTTTATCAATTTTTGTTTAAAAAGGAAAATTATTGCATGGGCCAAAGATCCGAAGCATATGGTAGTTTGCCAGGGCTTTGCAAGTCTTTAGTTTGTGTCTGGAATTAAAAACTAGTAGTCCCAGGTATCCGGACTACCAAATTATCCACTTGGATGTCATTTACCACTTCTAATAGAGGTTATTGTTATGTGCTAAAGATATAACAAATGTACAGTTTTCATGAGAAATTGAGTGTGTGTGTTTTAAGAAGGTAGAAAAAAATTGAATCATGTTGTGATAGGTAGAAAGACTTTTTCTGCTTTTTCACCTGATAGGATTGCCTTCAGCTCCAATTAAGTAAAGAAGTTCCATTGGATCAAAAATTTAAAAGAAAAAATTGTATACTCTAGGTAAAGCGTTACAAACAATATAGATTGTGATTAAGCCAGCATTTTATAACACTGAGCGTAACCATGAAAATAATTTTCAAAGGGTTTGTTTATTTACTTTTTTGTTTTCCCTTTGTATTCATTTCAATGTACAGTGGGATGCAAAAGTTTGGGCAACCTTGTTAATAGTCATTATTTTCCTGTATAAATCGTTGGTTGTTACGATAAAAAATGTCAGTTAAATATATCGTATAGGAGACACACGGTGATATTTGAGAAGTGAAATGAAGTTTATTGGATTTACAGAAAGCGTGCAATAATTGTTCAAACAAAATCAGGCAGGTGCATAAATTTGGGCACCACAAAAAAGAAATGAAATCAATATTTAGTAGATCCGCCTTTTGCAGAAATTACAGCCTCTAAACGCTTCCTGTAGGTTCCAATGAGAGTCTGGATTGTGGTTGAAGGTATTTTGGACCATTCCTCTTTACAAAACATCTCTAGTTCATTCAGGTTTGATGGCTTCCGAGCATGGACAGCTCTCTTTAACTCACACCACAGATTTTCAATTATATTCAGGTCTGGGGACTGAGATGGCCATTCCAGAACGTTGTACTTGTTCCTCTGCATGAATGCCTTAGTGGATTTTGAGCAGTGTTTCGGGTCGTTGTCTTGTTGAAAGATCCAGCCCGCGCAGCTTCAGCTTTGTCACTGATTCCTGGACATTGGTCTCCAGAATCTGCTGATACTGAGTGGAATCCATGCATCCCTCAACTTTGACAAGATTCCCAGTCCCTGCACTGGCCACACAGCCCCACAGCATGATGGAACCACCACCATATTTTACTGTAGGTAGCAGGTGTTTTTCTTGGAATGCTGTGTTCTTTTTCCTCCATGCATAACGCCCCTTGTTATGCCCAAATAACTCAATTTTAGTTTCATCAGTCCACAGCACCTTATTCCAAAATGAAGCTGGCTTGTCCAAATGTGCTTGAGCATACCTCAAGCGGCTCTGTTTGTGCTGTGGGCGGAGAAAAGGCTTCCTCTGCATCACTCTCGCATACAGCATCTCCTTGTGTAAAGTGCGAATGGTTGAACGATGCACAGTGACTCCATCTGCTGCAAGATGATGTTGTAGGTCTTTGGTGCTGGTCTGTGGGTTGATTCTGACTGTTCTCACCATTCGTCGCTTCTGTCTATCCGAAATCTTTCTTGGTCTGCCACTTGAGCCTTAACTTGAACTGAGCCTGTGGTCTTCCATTTCCTCAATATGTTCCTAACTGTGGAAACAGACAGCTTAAATCTCTGGGACAGCTTTCTGTATCCTTCCCTAAACCATGATGGTGAACAATCTTTGTCTTCAGGTCATTTGAGAGTTGTTTTGTGACCCCCATGTTGCTACTCTTCAGAGAAAATTAAAGGAGGAGGGAAACTTACAATTGACCCCCTTAAATACTCTTTCTCATTATAGGATTCACCTGTGTATGTAGGTCAGGGGTCAATGAGCTTACCAAGCCAATTTGAGTTCCAATAATTAGTTCTAAAAGTTTTGGAATCAATAAAATGACAACGGTGCCCAAATTTATGCACCTGCCTGATTTTGTTTGAACAATTATTGCACACTTTCTGTAAATCCAATAAACTTCATTTCATTTCTCAAATATCACTGTGTGTGTCTCCTATATGATATATTTAACTGACATTTTTTATCGTAACAACCAACGATTTATACGGGAAAATAATGACTATTAACAAGGTTGCCCAAACGTTTGCATCCCACTGTAAATGTTTGTAGTTATTATTATTTGTTTGAGTGAGTAGCATGTCACTTTAATATCCTGATTGTTAAAAATAACACTAGCAGTGAAAGGTACATATTGAACAGATTACCTTGTAAACATATCTCTGGCGGTATCTAGCATTATTTCTAAGAATTTTGGTTATATACGAAAAGCCTTCCAGAAAGCTGAATGCCTGAATAAATTCTGTTCATCTTCAGTTTGAAACAATCTTTTTTTTTTTTTAAGCTTACAGACAGCTTTTTTGCAGTGATTAGCAGCAGAGTAGTGCAATTGGTAGTTATTGGTGAAAACCTCTTGTACTGATGGTGTAGTAATGATACAAATGTTCAAACTTTGCATTTTACTCTAGTCAAATGGGTGAAATACACATATGCAAATATAAATTAATGTAAAATACTGCCTCAAATCTCTTCCAGGAACAGTTTAACCCCAGGCTTGGGTATCATTTTGTTGCTCTTCCAAGTTTGCTAGAGCTCTTTGTAGTAGTGTAGGTTTAACTACCTCCATGTACACCTAGTCTTCACCATACACACACATGCCTTTTTAGTTATTTATAATTTGATCCTCCTGTATTACTGATGTTGTAAGGAATCATGCAGTGGATTTCCATATAGTGGTTGGAAGCATGCAATGACACAACCACACAACAATATTCACAAAGAAAGTATTACTTGCTTAAAATGACTGAAAAATGTTATTACTGCATACATAAACTGCAACACATGACTAAAAGAGGTCTAGTAGCAGGCATGACTGTAAATGACTGTATAATCAGGATGGTCATTAATGTCAGTGTTGACCGTCAAATCAAGTACTCATCCTGAAAGGTCTGACCATGGTTCTTGAAGTTTGATATTCAACATATTGTGATTTATATTAGCAGTTCCCATTTATGACATAAAGCTTTTTCATCAGGATTCTAAACTCCCTCTTACATTTCAAAATGTATATTACAAATTCAAAAATACATCTCACATTTAGTGAATTCAGAATGTTTTCAATGATTAAAATATTTATTTTGTTGTAACACTGTTTAACTTATAACTGGCAAGGTGTAACTTGCCGCTTTTCGTATGCAATATTGCAGGTTTCTCACTTTGAACCTTTGGTTAGTCATTGAAATTTTATGTCTGTTTTCATACTCTGTGTGTCTGCTAGCATGTTCTATCCATACTCTGGTGTTCTTCAGTTTCTAAAAGAAACCCATTTTAGCCTGACCTCTTCTCTGTAAACTGACATGAAATAAGCCAGTTTAAGTATATGTGTGCTTGTGACCAGGAGTGCATCCCCATACCATTCAACCTTGGCTCTTATATTAATTTCTGCTAAAACTGACTCAACAGATTGCATATGCTTCTCATTCCTGCATGGGGTTTTCTTTGGTCACATAGATTTTCCTTTCGAAGATCTTCATGTTACGTTAATTAGTGACTGAATTTGACTAGGGTCGTATAATATGAATGAGTGTAGGTGTACCCAGAAATGGACTAGCAGCTTATCAGTGCTGGTTTCTTCCTTGCACCCAGTGCAATAGTATTGGAAAATGGAGGGATGAATTGCAAATAAGAAAAAAAAAAAGAATGGATGAATATGTTTTTACTGTAGGTGAAGGTGTCAATATGATTGATTTGCTCAGGTCACCAAAATATTTTGATGGTGTACTAAGAAAAAACAGAAAAACAACAATATTGGAACTGCTGTGGCTGAATGATAGCAGCAAGAAGCCATGGAATTAAATAACAGCAAGAATCGTCTTCTCATTAAAAAACTGGCTGAACTTGCTTGGAGTTTGTAGCTCTGTTTTAGCTGGTCATCTTTTGCCTTGTTTCACATCTCATTTCTGTTTGGCTGACATTTAATGAAGAAAGGAGTCAATTCAGAGGACTGAATCCTTAAAAACAGGGCTATTAAAATGAAGGAAAAATAAGTTAATTAGCAGTGAAAACTGGTCACTGACTAGGAAAAGGGTTAGAATGAAAACTTAGTCACTGCAGTCCTCTCGGACACCCCTGGTCTAGGTTGTTTGTTTAAGGTTTGTTGACTTTGTTGTTTTTCTTCAGGTAAAGGCTCAATTCCATCAGGTCTTTGTTATCTCTGAATTGGCTGTGTGTGTGTGTGCCGTGTCCAGGGTCGATTCCTGCTTTGCACGTGGCTTTTCCAGTGTAAGCTCCATGCTCCTGAACTAGGTTGAGCTTTTTAGAAAAAGAATATTAACTGAATAAATCTCATAAATCCTTAACATATTGTAAAATTATAATTCAACCCGAATAAAAGAGCGAAAATATATTATTAAACTAGGAAAATACACGCAGGGGCGAAGTACTGCATTAAAATTTTTATTAAGAAGAAAATTTGACCTTTTTAAACTGAGGGAAAATATGCCAATAATTATTTGTTAAGGATCTCTTTGTATACCATGTTGTCAGTTCGGCCCTCCGGTTGTAACATGACCAAGCTGTGCACTGAGCTTACTCTTGAGCTTGCAACTTACAGTTGGCCATGTGAACAGTAATCTTGTCTCAAATCTCACAGCTTGGATTGCTGCTGTCATAATCGGTTTGAGTTTCATGGTTTATTTCAATTACGACAGTATTTGCAGGATTTGTTGTATTGAAGTGACATTCGGCATCTGTCAAGCGTTGTAAGCACACAACCGGTTTCAGCGATAAAATCACATCCAGCTTTTGAGAGTTTAAACATTCATAAACATCAAAGTGTCCACTACTGAAATCGTCACCTGTGAATCTAAGATGTTTAAGAGGAATTGGAGGTTGTCCAAAAGTGTAAAATATTTGGCCATTTCGGTACACTTGAAAGCGACAACCGAACAATTAAGCGGCAGCCATCAACTCACATGCAGAACCATAGGTGAAGGGCTTAAGCATTTCACTCTTCTAGTGCTCCTGTGTAGTATAATTATCTCCTATACCGTCATCAGTCCACACCTTGAACCTGTTCCAGTCATTCAATACATAAGACACAATGTTTCTCCGGATATCAAGAGTGAGCCTGATATGGCCGTGCAATATGTAACAAAGAGAATGGAAAAGGTAGGTGGTATCTCCAGGCATGGAAACCACTCGGTAAGTGACAGTTCTTTGATCAATGGTGATCATCTCGATAGACATGGTAATGGGGGTTGGAATGATAAAGGAAATGGGTACCTGAGCAATGTAAAGTAAGTGTAAAATACCAATACAATTACTATAATCCACGGCTTCTCCACTGTTTTATTGTTTGTTTATTACAATTAAACAAAAAGGCTGTAGTTATCAGTAGGGAGACGTGAATCCCGTGGCGAAGCAAGGAAAGGAATGTAGAGACTGGAGCGACGGACGGCCTTATATAGGCAGGCAGCCAAGAACGTGGCACGGTGACCGAGCTGCAGGCTATGGACGTATATATGTACGTAAGTAGGATTCAGTTAGTGTTGGGAACCAGTGTACCAAATTTCTTGAAGATGGGCCCATAAGTAACAAAGACTGTTGAAAAGTTCAATATGGCGGCTGACAGTGGCATCATACCACCGAAATAATAAGTACGTACATTGGTTTTGGTTAGCGCAGGGTAAGCCACCTACCAAATTTCGTGAAGATTGGGGTCAGCCTTCTACCTACGCGGGAAGTTGGAAAATTGGTGACGTTGGAAAGTTCAATATGGCGGCCGACAGTGGTGTCATACCATCGAAATAAGTAAGTACATCGGTTTCGGTTAGGGCAGGGAAGCCGCCTACCAAATTTCGTGAAGATGGGGCCATAAATAAGAAAGTTCAACATGGCGGAAGTTGTCGACCGTTATGACCGTTACATGTAGAATTTCGAAATGAAACCTGCTTAAATTTTGTAAGTAAGCTGTAAGGAATAAGGCTGCCAAATTTTAGCTTTCTACCTACATGGGAAGTTGGAGAATTAGTGATGAGTCAGTCAGTCAGTCAGTCAGTGAGGGCTTTGCTTTTTATTATTATTGACTAGCAAAATACCCGCGCTTCGCAGCGGAGAAGTAGTGTGTTAAAGAAGCAATGAAAAGAAAAGGAAACATTTTGAAAATAACGTAACCTGATTGTCAATGTAATTGTTTTGTCACTGTTGTGAGTGATGAGTGTTGTTGTCATATATATATATATATATATATATATATATATATATATATATATATATATATATATATATATATACACACACACAGCTATTTCAGATCAGTGCAATACGCTGTTTGTTAAAACGGTTGACTCGCTCTTAACGTGCAATAACAAATCAAATCATTCAGTTGTCTTTGCTCATATGTCATTTTAGAGCTGGACGCCTGGCATCTTTTTGGCCACAAGTTCGTTTCTGTTTGGTGTGAGGTTCTGTGTTGTGGAGATTCTCAGGATGGATTGCAGGTGCTCATCAGTGAGGCGACTCCTGTGTGCTGTTTTGTTAGTCTTTATCACTGAGAAGAGCTTCTCACACAGATATGTGCTACCAAACATGCACAAGGTTCGAGCCGCATGTAGACGGACTTTTTGTTCTTCAAAGTCACCAAAGCGCCGTGCAAACTCAGTGCGCAATAACTCTAGTAAGCGGTAAGTGTTGGCAAGGCAGCTGAAGCGCTGCATTATGGGATCTGTAGTTTATTGTGTTACCAGCGCTTCATATACCCGGCTTTAATAACAATAATACAGTATATAAAATGATCTCGGGCGGATATAATTACGCGGGCGGATGTGGCCCGCTGCCCTTGAGTTTGACACATATGGACTAAATAGAACTTGAAAAGATATATTTTTCAAATGTGATTGCAATTCAGATAGAGTTGACGCACTACAGCCTGCATGCCTCAATAAGTCATCCTTCCTCGCTCTTACTTTTTACCGTTCATCTAATGAATACACTGAGTATGGCTTTACCAAAACAATCATTGATGGCGAATAAAGTATCCATTATTCGTATGTAGATCGATATATATATATATATATATATATATATATATATATATATATATATATATATATATATATATATATATATATATATATATATATATATATATATATATATATATATATATATATATATATATACCCGTATTGCAGTGGAGAGGTAGTGTGTTAAAAAAGCTATGAAAAAGAAAAGGGAACATTTTAAAAATAACGTAACATGACTGTCAATATACAGTATTTGTTTTGTGAGTGTTACTGAGTGTTGCTGTCATGAAGGATTTGATTATCATTATTTCTTTCAATCAGGTTCGTATTTGTAGGATGTGTTGTGTTCAAGTTACATTCCGTGTTTGTCAATCGTTGTAAAGATGACAGGTTTCATTCATCGATTCGTTTCTTACTGCATCAATAAACAGCTTGTCTTCTTCTTTATCTGAGACCCGACAAACTGCATGCACGGGTTTTTTTTTTTTTACACTGTCTTCCTTTAGCGGGACGTTGACTTTTTCCAACGTGTGCTTTGTTTTGGATTTATGAATATGCTTGTATGTATCAAACGCTTCATATTTTTGCTGCCTTTTCAATTGTGTAATTGGTTTTGTTCAGCTCTTTGGAACTGTTGCTTTTATCTGTGCACTCGTCAGTTCACGTGAGCCGCTCGGTGTACATGCATCGAAGTTTCCCAGCTGTGCTGGTGCCATCTCGTGCTATGTCCATGGCTGTATTTAATGTTACCTTAGTCCTGGCACTTAAAACTTTCACTCACAGTTTCGCTGAGTTTGTACCAAACACCACCCTGACCATCTCATCTTCCTCTGCATAAGCACAGTCCTTAACCCGTGAATATTTAGTGGGAGTTTGCTATTGGATTGCCGCTGACAGACGGCCTTATATGGGCAGGCACTAAATTACAAGCGCCAGCGGCAGCCTGTCTATGAACTTAATTTAAAGTGTAGGTTTACATCGTGCTTTGTTTCCGAAGTAGCAGAACTCATGAATATGGTTGTATATGTCACTCTTCGCTTCTTATTGTTTAAGCTGCCTTCTCAATTATATAATGCATGTTTTCTTCAGCGCTTTTTTGAGGTCTTCCTGGTTTTCTATGTACTGCGTGATTACGTGGGAGGCGTGATGATGTCACACGAAACTCCGCCCCCACGGCGTTGAAGCTCATCTCCATTACAGTAAATGGAGAAAAACTGCTTCCAGTTATGACCATTACGCGTAGAATTTCGATATAAAACCTGCCCAACTTTTGTAAGAAAGCTGTAAGGAATGAACCTGCCAAATTTCAGCCTTCCACCCACACGGGAAGTTGGAGAATTAGTGATGAGTGAGTGAGTGAGTGAGGGCTTTGCGTTTTATTAGTATAGATTATTCCTGACTTTTGATTATAGTTTCTGACATCTATCAAAATGAAATTAAACCTGATATTTGGGAAAAGGGGTACACAAAGTTAGTGAAATGAAGATTTCACTGAGATGATTTAGCACAACTAATGCCTCCAACTAAATTAGAATGTCTGTTAATGGTACTGTATCACCTGCTAGTATTTAGTACTTACCTTCCTGTATTATGTATCATATGGTAAGGAATTTTCTCACAAAAAGTTCAAAGTAATGTGCTCAGAATTTAAAGTATTGTAAAATTTCTTGTGATAATCTTTTTTTTTTTTTTTGTCATATGCATGTTTCCAAATTATGTTTGGGGCCAATAATTGTATGTAAAATATATTAAAAATGATGAAACCATCATTTCTTCACTGTCTTAAAAAAGTAATGCAATGACACATATGTTAACAGATGGAGAAGGCAGTATTTCACAAAGTATACTTCCTAAATTTTTGTTTTGATAATTGGCAAAGTCGTTTTTTGGTTTTTTTTTTCGCCTCAAATGATATAAAAAAAGAGCTTCTTAAATGTAACAGTATCTTGGAGATATCCTGAGCCAATTCACTGTAAAATTTAATCTGAGAGTATTCTTTAATTTTTTTTTCTTAAACTCTAAGGTATTCAGTGGAGCAATAAATAGATTTTAAAGAATCAAAGCAAATTTAACAAACAGACTGTTTAATTTGCATTTTTTTGTTTATTCAAACATACAAAAGCATTAAAGAGTCTACTTTTTTGCTGTTTTTCTTCTGTTTGTCATATACATTTTGCAACACAAACTTTGCAAACTTCATAATCTAAAGACTGCGCACACTAAAATGATATAGATGGAGAGTGCATCAGCATAATGCACATACTATATACAGTGAGGAACATAAGTATTTGAACACCTGGCAATCAGCAAGAATTCTGGCTCTCAAAGACCTGCTACTCTGCCTTTAAGAAGTCCACCTCTACTCCATTTAGTAATTTTAATTAGCACCTGTCTGAGCTCTTTAAAGACACCTGTCCACCTCACAGTCAGTCAGACTCCCAACTACTACAATGGGCAAGACCACAGAGCTGTCAAAAGACACCAGAGACAAAATTGTGGACCTCCACAAGCCTGGAAAGGGCTACGGGGCAATTGCCAAGCAGCTTGGTGAAAATAGATCAACTGTTGGAGCAATTGTCAGAAAATGGAAGAGGCTAAAGATGACTGTCAGTCTCCCTCGGATTGGGGCTCCATGCAAGATCTCACCTTGTGGGGTATCACAAATGATAAAAGGTGAGGAATTAGCCCAGAACTACACGGGAGGAGCTGGTCAAGACATGACATGAAGAGAGCTGAGACCACAGTTTCAAAAGTCAGTCGGTGGAACACTATGCTGTCATGGTTTCAAATCGCGCATTGCATGGAAGGTTCCCCTGCTCAAGTCATCACATGTCCAGCCCCGTCTGAAATATGCCATTGACCATCTGGATGATCCAGAGGATGCATGGGAGAAAGTCATGTGGTCAGATGAGACCAAAATAGAACTTTTTGGTCTAAACTTCACTCGTCGTGTTTGGAGGAAAAAGGAGGAGTTGCATCCCAAGAACACCATCCCTACTGTGAAGCATGGGGGTGGAAAAATCATGCTTTGGGGGTGCTTTTTTGCGAAGGGGACAGGACGACTGCACTGTATTAAGGAGAGGATGAACAGGGCCATGTATTGTGAGATTTTGAGCAACAACCTCCTTCTGTCAGTCAGAGCACTGAAGATGGGTCATGTCTGGGCCTTCCAACATGACAATGACACGAAGCACACAGCCAGGTTAACTAAGGAGTGGCTGCGTAAGAAGCATATCAAGGTTGTGGAGTGGCCTAGCTAGTCTCCAGACCTAAATCCAATCAAATCTTTGGAGGGAGCTGAAACTCCATGTTGCTCAATGCCAGCCCCGGAACCTGACAGATCTAGAGGAGATCTGTGTGGAGGAGTTGGCCAAAATCCCTGTTGCAGTGTGTGCAAACCTGGTCAAGAACTACGGGAAACGTTTGACCTCTGTAATTGCAAACAAAGGCTTCTGTACCAAATATTAACACTGGTTTTCTCAGGTGTTCAAATACTTATGTGCAGCAGTGCAATACAAATAAATTTTGTACAAATCATACAATGTGATTTCCTGAATTTTTTTTTTTTTTTTACATTCTGTCTCTCACAGTGGGAATGCACCTACGATGTGAATTTCAGACCCCTCCATGATTTCTAAGTGGGAGAACTTGCAAAATCGCAGGGTGTTCAAATACTTATGTTCCTCAGTGTATTTCATTTTTTGATATACATTATTTACATGATAATGTCGTCACAAGCTTCAGGATCCTTTGTTGTAATTCCAGCCTGGTCATCGTCTTTATGGCAGTTACTATTGTAGACCAGAGATACAAAGACCGCTATTTTGATGCAGATAAAAATGCAGAGTCACTGGCACTCAAAATGTTGCAAGCTCAGATGGAACTTTCATCGAACGAAATGCAAACGAGGGAATTGCAGAGATTGTTCACAACAGAAAAGGGCCAAGGTAAATGACGAGGTGGCATGCGTGCTCTTCGAAATGTACAACGAAATTCTTGAAGAGAACACATTGATGCTTCAGGAAAACAGCCAGATGACAAAAGGTGAGTTTTATTTTTTGGTTTGAGGATTGCCACCACGACAGGCACCGACCACCTTAAAGCCACAGCTGTGGTCAGCCGCCTCAACAATAGAGGCACGGAACATGGCCCATTCGGACTTCATGTCCCCCACCTGCCTCGGGACGTGGTCGAAGTTCTGCTGGAGGTGGGAGTTGAAGCTACTTCTGACAGGGGACTCTGCCAGACATTCTCACAATACGTTTGGGCCTACCAGGCCTGACCGGCATCCTCACCCACCATCAAAGCCATCTCACCACCAGGTGGTGATCAGTTGACAGCTCTGCCCCTCTCTTCACCCGAGTGTCCAAGACATGTGGCCGCAAGTCCGACGACACAACCACAAAGTCAAATGCACATATGAACACCCCTATGCTTGAACATGGTGTTCGTTATAGACAATCCATGATGAGCACAGAAGTCTAATAACAAAACACAACTCGGGTTCAGATCGAAAGGCCATTCCTCCCAATCACGCCCTTCCAGGTCTCGCTGTCATTGCCCTCGTGAGCATTGAAGTCTCCCAGCAGAACGAGGGAGTCCCCAGCAGGTATGCCCTCTAGCACCCCCTCCAGGGACTCCAAAAAGGGTGGGTACTCCAGACTGCTGTTTGGCGCATATGCACAAACCGTTCTCATCTGTCCCCCCACCTGAAGGCGGAGGGAGGCTACCCTCTCGTCCACCAGGGTAGACCCCAATGAACAGGCTCCAAGTCATGGGGCAATAAGTATGCCCACACCTGCTCGGCACCTCTCACCAGGGGCAACTCTAGAATGGCAGAGAGTCCAGCCCCTCTCAAGGAGATTGGTTCCAGAGTCCAAGCTGTGCATCGACGTGAGCCCGACTATTTCTAGCCAGAACTTCTCGACCTCGCGCACTAGCTCAGGCTCCTACCCCTTCAGAGAGGTGACATTCCATGTCCCAAGAGCCAGCTTCTGTAGCTGAGGATCAGACCACCAAGGTCCCCACCTTCGGCCACCACCTAACTCGCACTGCACCCGACCTCCTTGGCCCCTCCCATAGGTGGTGAGCCCAAGGGAAGGGGGACCCATGTTGCCTCTTCGGGCTGTGCCCGACCGAGCCCCATGGGTGCAGGTATGGCCACCAGGCATTCATCGAGCCCCACCTCCAGGCTATGGCTCCAGAGGCGGGCCTTGGTGACCTGCGTCTGGGCGAGGGAAAACACCGTCCAAAATTTTTATTCTTCATAGGAGGTTTGATGAACCGCTCTCTGTCTCATCCCTCACCTAGGAACAGTTTGCATTGGGTGACCCTACCGGGGGCATAAAGCCCTGGACAACAGAGCTTCTGGGATCATTGGGACATGCAATCCCCTCCACAATGATAAGGTGGCGGTTTGAGTAGAGGTATTTTTATTGTAAGGATTATAATCTTAATCTGACAGCCCTGGTAAAAGCCAAAATGCAGATCTATCTTTTAGATATGAAAGATGACACAGAATATAATGCTGTGTATGTATGCATGCTACTCGGCAGGTGCAGGCATTTCTTTCTGAAGCCCCAATCCCGAGGAATGAAAATCCACTGAAATCCTGGAATAACCAGACTAAACCGTTGGCGGTCTCGCACACAGGCGTGGTGATCGTAAACGGCTACAAAACCACAGCTTTCTTCGATTCTGGCAGCAACATTTCCATTGTTGCCCGCCGATTTGTGCTGCCGCGACAGTACTTAAAGTTTAAGACCAGTATAACCTGTGTCCACGGGGAAATCCGCTGGTACAGGTCCGCCTGTTGTGTGATCAGTTACGGGGGATTGGTTCAGAAATTAACCGTGGCGGTTCTTCTAGATCCTCCACACCTGGTGATACTAGAGCGGGACTGGTCTAAAATTGAAAGCGATGAGACACGTACCACTCCTGGGGTTAACTTGGGCCTAATTATAGACAGGGATGTGCCGTCTCAAGCTGCCTCCACGGCGTGTAACCAGCCGGGAGAGAGAGAGACGAAGCGGCTTCCCTAAGTGATGTGGCAACTCCCGGACCGTTTCGTGCCGTTACGTCATCCTCCAGCACCGAGATGGAATAGCAGGAAACCACGCCCGTTGACGTCGGCCCAGACCCTCTCTCCCTTTTGCGGTTTCAATTTAGAGAGATGCCGGCTTCTTTTAAAAGGGAGCAGTGGAATGACGATTCCCTAAAGTTTGCCAAAAATGCAGTGGTCCTAGTCAACGGCCAGTGCACTAACCAGTCAATGCCACAGGGTCCTCACTTTGTGTTAGAAAATGATGTGCTGTATCGCGTAGCTGAGCATGATGGACAGGAGAGAAGGCTACTGTTAATCCCGCAAACCTTCCGGCGGTAAGTCTGTGAGTTGGCACATGCCCACCTCCTAGGTGGCCATTTGGGCACTGAGAAAACCCTGGAGTGGATCAAGCTCTGCTTCTTTTGGCTGGGAATCAATGAGGAGGTTTGTTGCTTTTGTACTTCTGCCCGGAGTGTCAATTGCGACAAATTCCTAGGAAGGACCGTGCTCCTCTCATTCCTATTCCCCTGATTGATGTTCCTTTCCACAGAATTGGGGTTGATTTAGTCGGACCTCTAGAGCCTTCAGCCCGAGGACACAAGTACATTTTAGTCCTCATGGATTATGCTACTAAATACCCCGAAGCTGTTCTGTTGCGCTCGGCTACTTCTAAAGCCATCACATGGGAATTACTAGGGGTCTTTGCGCGTATGGGCATTCCTAAGGAAGTCCTGACGGACCAAGGGACGCCCTTTACCTTGGAGACGTTCAAGGAGACGTTCAAGGAGACTGCCAAGTTACTGAAAATAAAGCATCTAAAGACTGCGGCATATCATCCTCAAACAGACGGTTTGGTAGAGAGGTTCAATCAAACTCTCAAACATATGCTTTGTAAGGTGGTCAACGAGGATGGAAGGAACTGGGATCCGCTCCTCCCCCTCATTCTTTTTGCCTACTGGGAAGTCCCACAAGCCGCCATGGGGTTCTTCGTTTTGAATTATTAACCCCGGGGTATTTTAGATATCCTAAAAGAAGGATGGGAAGAAGAGGCTCTTTACTGTACAAACATTGGAATATATCACACAATTACATGAACGATTTGGTCCCTCCTTAAGTCACATGGAAGAGGCACAAGTAGCACAGGTCCGATATTATGACTGTGGCACGGCTCTCCAGGAGTTCTGCCTGGGAGATCGGGTCATGGTCCTAGTACCTACTTCCCACTCTAAGTTGCTTGCCCATTGGCAAAGCCCCTACGAAGTTAAGGAGAGGAAAGGAGTCGTTGACTATTTGGTGAGTCAACCCAATCGTCGGCCGAGGGAACAGGTTTATCATGTAAATCTGCTGAAACTGTGCAAGGACAGAGATCCCGATCCCTCCTCTGGTCAACCCCGCTCGCTCTTTGCTTTGACGGTTAGCCTTAACTTCGGTGTGGATTTAAGTCCCAGACAACGATGGGAACTGGAAAAAGTTATCCTGTCTGTCCTGGAGGTAGTGACCTCTCTGGTTGAGCACAACATTTTGACAGAGCCCGGGGTTATAGTCCAAGAAAACTCCAGCTCTTTTTGCCTCAGGAAGACGATAATGTGGAGCTTGAGATCAAGCACGTGCTGGAACTAGGTGTAACCGAGGAAAGTCATAGTCCCTGGTCCAGTCCCATTGTATTGGTCGCAATGCCTGACTGGAGTTGGAGGTTTTGCAACGACTTCCATCGACTTTATGAAGTCTTCCAGTTTGACACTTATCCAGTGCCATGAGTGGACGACCTCCTTGAGATGCTTGGAGAGGCTCAATATTTGACCACACTGGACATGACAAAGGGGTACTGGCAGGTTCCTTTAACAGACTACGCAAAGGTTAAGACTGTGTTTAGCACCCCTAGCGGACACTGGCAGTATTGTGTCCTTCCATTTGGATTACTCAGCTGAAGTACTACCTGTTGGGCCGAGAATTCACCCTTGTCACGGACCCTGCACCTTTACAGTGGATGGCCCTGCACAAGGAGTCAAATCCACGCGTCACCAGGTGGTTTCTTGACCTCCAGCCATATAAGTTTTCTCTCATTCATTGTCGGGGCACTCTTCACGCCAGTCCCGATGCTCTTTCTCGGGTTCACGACATCTCGGTCAGGATTGCCCGGCCCAACAGGTCTGGGCTGCAGGGAGGGTTTGGGGAGGGCTTGTCACACACATGCGCATGGGAGGCAGCTAAAGGGCTTGAGTAAGGGCATATCCGAGTCATATTGGGATGTGGCAGAGTGCACTGACTCCTTTTCTCCCTTTCCTGCAGACCATTCATGGGAGATTCCACCTGGGGCCTCATGTATAAATGGTGCGTATGCACAGAAATGTTGCGTAAGAACTTTTCCACTTTCAAACCGCGATGTATAAAACCTACACTTGACATAAAGCCACGCACTTTTCCACGGTACCTCAAACCTTGTCATACGCAAGTTCTCCGCTTGGTTTTGCAGACTGGCGGCACCCAGCGTCAAAGCAATGCTACTCTTCCTGTGTGTACTTATAAGTACAATCACCTCACTGTAAACTTACACTACAGTTATAATATCGCACAACCTGAGCCACTTTATAAAGCGCGTATTTACATATGATGACAATATCATTTTTAAGGTGAAATGCAGCAAAATATGTTTATTATATTATACAGATAAAACTTTAACTTCATTTAAATAATCTATATTCTTCACTGGGAGTGTCGTGAAGGATAGAATAATTAAACATGTACTACGAAGATATTTCAATGTTTCAAAGAATCGGCGCTAAGCTTACAGATGGCTTAACTTCTATTACAGAGCTGATTGTGTGGTGATTGGGTATTTGGGGAAAGAAAAGCAAGGACTGCAGTGGCGGCTACGCCAATATATATTAAATATAAAACGGAAAGAGAAACAGAAAAATAACACAGCTAAAAAACGCAGCGACAAATTTCGGCAAAAGTTAAATGCTTGTGTCATGAGCATGAGGCGGCTATGCAGTGTCTGCAACGGATGTGGCCATCCATCATGCATTAGCTACCTTACTGACATTGGCGGGCGAAGGAGCCACCTATTCTTCGTCTGCCCAGTGCCACCACAAGCCTAGAGCCGCCCCTGAGTACTGCTGCAATAAATTATTTCATCGAAGGTCGCACACAATCACTGCGCCGTGAAATTCATGTTTAATAATGTACTCTAACTCCTATCATCATAAAAATTATATCACGTATACATCTCAGTTTTTTAGTTATTCAGAGAGCTGTAATATCTCGAATGTAATGGATTCTGTGTCCAGTCGGAGGAAGAGAGCCGGTTTAAGAAGCAAGTAGTGATTCACACACACAGAGCACATAGAAGATCAAATACAAAACAAAGCATTTAACGTGCTACTTTAATTACAATGTGATTTGAGAAACTGGTTAATTAAACGATTTTAAGATGAAGTTTATGATGTTCTACTTTAATGACAAAATAAACTACATGATTAAAGTGAAAATGTCGAGATTGAAGTTGACATTTTGTGCTTTTTCCCCATTGTGTGCCTTTTTTCTCTGTACCCTAATAAGCTTTCATATGACACTTGGACAGTGGGCTACAACTCGCCTTTTCACGGCGACTTTGATATGTGACTTCTTTTTTTATTTCCGGCACTGTGAGATTTTGTGAACGTGAGCTTTCAAGATTCTCCAACACGCTATGTCACTCGATCAACTTCCTTTTGTTAATTATACCACGGTTTATTTGAACAAATAGTATGTTTTTCCTTTGCCTCCACTTGGTATTCGCTGAAATTCGTATATTTTCCTCCGTGCTTTTCCCATTGTCTTTTCACAGAAGGCTAAGCTTAAGGGCGATTTATATTGATTTGCATATTCAAAGAGGCGTAATTCTAGGAAGGAGTTGGGGCGTTACATAAAGCGCGTGCACGAGCGTTACTTTTCACGCTGATTGGGATTTATGTAGCAGAATAACGTGGAAGTTGGAGTACGCACAGATTCCTGCATCTGGATTTTTCTGCGCGTAAGCACATTTCAGCTTTTGTGCTTACACCAAGTTATATTGAGAGTTCTTCACACGGCGTTATACATGAGGCCCCTGGTCCATTTGACGTCACTTCTTTTGACTGAGCCTGTGGAAGGAGTCCTTGCTGGCTCCGGCCCCTGTGATGTCCTGTCCGGGCTCGAACCTATGGCTGAGGACCTTCATGTGCCCGGCCCCTTTGATCTCCCTTCCTGTCTTCCTCTTTAAAAGCCTCCACCATTTCCCTATTCCCTCAGTTCTGTTTTGGACTTGTTTTGTGCACATCAGTGCTGTATACATTTTACGACTTTGCATATATATATATATATATATATATATATATATATATATATATATATATATATATATATATATATATATATATATATATATATATATATATATATATATATATATATATACACTCACCTAAAGGATTATTAGGAACACCATACTAATACGGTGTTTCTCCTTCAGAACTGCCTTAATTCTACGTGGCATTGATTCAACAAGGTGCTGAAAGCATTCTTTGGAAATGTTGGCCCATATTGATAGCATAGCATCTTGCAGTTGATGGAGATTTGTGGGATGCACATCTAGGGCATGAAGCTACCGTTCCACCACATCCCAAAGATGCTCTATTGGTTTGAGATCTGGTGACTGGGGACCATTTTAGTACAGTGAACTCATTGTCATGTTCAAGAAACCAATTTGAAATGATTCGAGCTTTGTGACATGGTGCATTATCCTGCTGGAAGTAGCCATCAGAGGATTGGGTACATGATGGTCATGAAGGGATGGACATGGTCAGAAACAATGCTCAGGTAGCCTGTGGCATTTAAACGATGCCCAATTGGCATTAAGGGGCCTAAAGTGTGCCAAGAAAACATCCCCCACACCATTACACCACCACCACCAGCCTGCACAGTGGTAACAAGGCATGATGGATCCATGTTCTCATTCTGTTTACGCCAAATTCTGACTCTACCATTTGAATGTCTCAACAGAAATCGAGACTCCTCAGACCAGGCAACATTTTTCTAGCCTTCAACTGTCCAATTTTGGTGAGCTCGTGCAAATTGTAGCCTCTTTTTCCTATTTGTAGTGGAGATGAGAGGTACCCGGTGGGGTCTTCTGCTGTTGTAGCCCATTCGCCTCAAGGTTGTGCGCGTTGTGGCTTCACAAATGCTTTGCTGCATACCTCGGTTGTAACAAGTGGTTATTTCAGTCAAAGATCAGTCGGCCCATTCTCCTCTGACCTCTAGCATTAACAAGGCATTTTCGCCCACAGGACTGCCGCATATTGGATGTTTTTCCCTTTTCACACCATTCTTTGTAAACCCTAGAAATGGTTGTACGTGAAAATCCCAGTAACTGAGAGCAGATTGTGAAATACTCAGACCGGCCCGTCTGGCACCAACAACCATGCCACGCTCAAAATTGCTTAAATCATCTTTCTTTCCCAGTTTGGAGTTCAGGAGATTGTCTTGACCAGGACCACACCCCTAAATGCATTGAAGCAACTGCCATGTGATTGGTTGATTAGATAATTGCATTAATGAGAAATTGAACAGGTGTTCCTAATAATCCTTTAGGTGTGTGTGTATGTATATGTATATGTGTATATATATATATATATATATATATATATATGTATATATATATATATATATATATATATATATATATATATATATATATATATATACACACTGCTCAAAAGAATTAAAGGAACACTTTTAATCAGAGTATAGCATAAAGTCAATGAAACTTATGGGATATTAATCTGGTCAGTTAAGTAGCAGAGGGGTTGTTAATCAGTTTCAGCTGCTGTGGTGTTAATGAAATTAACAACAGATGCACTAGAGGGGCAACAATGAGATGACCCCCAAAACAGGAATGGTTTAACAGGTGGAGGCCACTGACATTTTTCCCTCCTCATCTTTTCTGACTGTTTCTTCACTAGTTTTGCATTTGGCTACAGTCAGTGTCACTACTGGTAGCATGAGGCGATACCTGGACCCTACAGAGGTTGCACAGGTAGTCCAACTTCTCCAGGATGGCACATCAATACGTGTCATTGCCAGAAGGTTTGCTGTGTCTCCCTGCACAGTCTCAAGGGCATGGAGGAGATTCTAGGAGACAAGCAGTTACTCTAGGAGAGCTGGAGAGGGCCATAGAAGGTCCATAACCCATCAGCAGGACCAGTATCTGCTCCTTTGGGCAAGGAGGAACAGGATGAGCACTGCCAGAGCCCTACAAAATGACCTCCAGCAGGCCACTGGTGTGAATGTCTCTGACCAAACAACCAGAAAGACTTCATGAGGGTGACCCAAGGGCCCCATGTCCTCTAATGGGCCCTGAGCTCACTGCCCAGCAGCATGCAGCTCGATTGGCATTCGCCATAGAATACCAGAATTGGCAGATGCACCACTGGTGCCCTGTGCTTTTTACAGATGAGAGCAGGTTCACCCTGAGCACGTGACAGAAGTGAAAGGGTCTGGAGAAGCCATGGAGAACATTATGCTGCCTGTAACATCATTCAGCATGAGCAGTTTGGTGGTGGGTTAATGATTGTCTGGGGAGGCATATCCATGGAGGGTCACACAGACCGCTACAGGCTTGACAAAGGCACCTTGGCTGCCATTAGGTATCAGGATGAAATCCTTGGACCCATTGTCAGACCCTATGCTGGTACAGTGGCTCCTGGTGCACGACAATTCCTGGCCTCATGTGGTGAGAGTATGCAGGCAGTTCCTGGAGGATGAAGGAATTGATACCATTGACTGGCCACCACACTTTCCTGACCTAAATCCAATAGAACACCTCTGGGACATTATGTTTTGGTCCATCCAATGCCACCAGGTTGCACCTCAGACTGTCCAGGAGCTCAGTGATGCCCTGGTCCAGATCTGGGAGGAGATCCCCACAACACCATCTGTCATCTCATTAGAAGCATGCACCGATGTTGTCAGGCATGTATACAAGAACACAGGGGCCATACAAAGTGCTGCTTACAATTTTGAGTTGCTGCAATTAAATTTTGGCAAAATGGACTAGCCTGCCACATAATTTTTTCACTCTGATTTTTGGGGCGTCTTTGAATTCAGGGCTCTGTAGGTTGATCATTTTCATTTCCATCAAACGATGTGGCATCCTTTCGTTCCTAACACATTACCCAGTCTATATCAGTATAGATATCCAGGAGGATTTCTTTTTCCCATTGACATCTGATGTGTTTTCAAAGTGTTCTTTTAATTTTTTTGAGCAGTTTGTGTGTGTGTGTGTGTGTGTGTATATATATATATATATATATGTGTATATGTGTATATATATATATATGTGTATATATGTATATATGTATATATGTATATATATATATATATATATATATATATATATATATATATATATATATATGTATGTATGTGTATATATAGCATCTTGTCAAGACCGCTTTGTATTTTCTTTAATAATATGAGTTAAAGGTTATCATTTCTTACTGTTAAACAATTTTGATTGCTATTTTAAAGCTCTGAGGCAACAATTCGTTTAGGTTTATTACAATAAAAACTACACACTATATTATCTTTACCTACCAACACCTGGTAGGTCCTAAAGTCAGTTAGATTTAATTCATCTGATCTATTCATGATCCTAGAAAATTACTAGTTATACTGTAAATGCTTAAGTGAATAGATATGTTAATTTATCAAGAATATTGTGTAACCTCAAGGGTTTGACTACACTTATTGTGATGTTTTGCAAAAGCACAATGTAGGAACTCTTACTACTTTTTGTGTTTTGTTCCCTTCTTTTAAAAATGAGCCTGTAAGCAAGGAAGAGGAAGTGATTGCATTCTAAGAGCCTTTTATATTTCAGCACTGTATCTTTTTGTTGCCTTTGTTCAATGCTGCCCATTCTCTGTGTGTTGTTTTGCAGGTTTTCCAAATAAGAGAAGATGGTTAATTTCCAGTTATCACATATGTTTTCTGATTCTGGAAATGGCCAAAGTCTCCCTGATTGTTTTAACCAATCTAAAGGAAGCACTGTACTACAAGGGCTAAATTTTGGAGGTGTCCCTGTTGTACTTCTGATTGATTTTGTATGCTTCTGGGTAAGTTATCAGATGGTTTATTAAAACACATATTTTAATATTTTCATTAGAAAGTTCAGTTTCTTGTCTAGAACATAACTTATTTAGTCTGAAGTTGTAACTTATTACTGGTGAAATTTACATTTAAGCTATGTATGTATGAATTGCATGCTCATAATGTTATTCACATTATTAAAAATCTTAAATGTGTATAATTGCAAAATTTAATTGAGTGAAAAAATATTTTTCCATCATATAATAGAATATTTTAGTATTAATAGATACCAGTGTAAGTCAGCAAGCAATGATCTTTTATGTTCATATATTTCATATATTTTAATAAAATTGTCCCAGTGTTTATTTCAGTTATATTTTAATAGTTACAGGAATATACACTGTTAATTGCTTTGTATAAAATGATTCAAATTGTCACTGTCCTCTGAGTTTAGTCTTGAATCCCTATTGCTTATTTTCTATTATATGTGCACTTTTTACAAATTTATAGGAATTCCACTAATTCCACCTAGAAAAGGGCATATCCTGGGACTTTTGCCTAGGTAGACAGTTGCTACAGTTATGCAGTTTGCACATCCAAGTGTTAAAAAAAAAAAAAAAGTGTTTAGTGCTTGAAAATCTAGACCAAGTACCAGTTTCAACAGAGAAGAATAAGTAACACAATTTTCTCAATCCTACTTAATCCAGTTCATAGGTGTGTGAGTCTGGAGGATTCCACGCAGAAATTGGCACAAGGCCGGACCCACCCAAGGGTTTGGTGCCAGCTCATCAAAATAATTTGTTTTATTATCAATGTAATAGTGTTTCCAGTTTATTACAGATTGCTACTGTGAAATGATAACAGCATGGTGCCCTTGAAGAGTAACCATAGCAAGAATCAGTGTTTCTCAGATAGGAAGGATTCTGAGAAGATTCCTATAGGCCATTAGACCTTATGTGACGAAGAAGATGTCTATAGTTTCAGATAGAGGAGGTTGAACTGGCAGAAAGACCGTGCTAGCTGAAGCCCATGTGGAGCCCTATGCAAGGTTGCAAGCCCTATGCTGGCACCCAAAAATCACAAAATAAATGCACAAACAAAAAAAAAGATGCCTTTGCTTAATGCAGTAGATCAAAGTAACGTACATTATAAATATTACTTTAACATAACACAATAGTTGCAGAGTATTCACAGCTGACATTTATCAAACTTTAAAGACTCACATTGAGAACATTTCATTATACAGTTTTACCTTCCTGGACTTTTTTTGCTCTGTATATTGTAAAAGTGCTTTTGAAATGATAGTTCTATAAAATAGAAGTTGCCATTTGACATTTAAGTTCTTGCATGCCAGGACAATCAATGGCAATTACAGGAAGCTCAAGTTTATTCTCTGGAGCCAAACTAGCTTACCTCTGACACTGAACATTATTGTAGACCTTACCTAGAAGTGACTCCAGGACGAGATTTAAAACATTCAAAAACAACTCATTTGAAGCTATTTGCTGTGGTGTTTACCATGCTTCTGATTGTCATTACAGTACAATCCCTCTGAACCAGCCACCTCGGGACTGGACCCATGGTTGGTTGCCGTTTTGGCCGGTTAATCTGACGCATAACTATTTTAATGTTGAAAAATATTTCTAAGGTATGTACTCTACCTCTTCGATGTTCCTGAAGAAACCATATCCACGATTTCGCACACAGGATTTTTTTCTCGTACAATGACTGGACAGATTTGTCAGACTCCATTTTCGAACAGAAATCCTCGATGGAACGCCTGTCTCTTCGTGCTTTTCCCAACACCAAGTTCACCACAGATTTTCACCACTGATTCACCGTTATCCAACCACTTTAGCGTCTTAAGACGTGTATCCATTGAAACTACAATTCATTTACGTTTTGTACTCATCGTAAAGGGAAACAGTTTAAATTCCAAGAATATTTGCTTTAGTCATACAAAAGTTGCGTTCTTTTATTCGTTCTACGTACTTCGACGTACTTTTTTTTTTTACTCCAAATCGTTGTTTTATTTCCCCCTCCACTTGTACTTGCTTTATAACTTAAATGTAGCCTGGGTGCATTCAACAATGATTTGGCACTCCACCCTACTTCTAGAACGAATAAAAACTTGGCTATACTCGTTGCAAGCTAGCCAAATTGATTAGTGGAAAATTCAGAAAGGAATATGTAAATGGAAATCACTGAGCGTAGGAGCCCTCTCACCTTCCAGGAAAGAAGGAAGTGCATACATATAATATAAAGAAGAACTCTGGATTAAAAAAAATGTTTATTTTATTTTAACAGGCTGGTTAATCCATCGGCCAGTTAATGTGAGGCCAATTAAGATGGATTGTACTGTATTAGGATACAGTTAAAGGGGAAGACTTCACAGAAAAAGGTCAAATCTAATATATAAACCAGAGTCGATGTATGTTTGTTTGTCCGCCATACAAATCTGCACCGGGTGTCCGATCGTCTCCAAACTAGTTATGGGGCTCCTTTGTGACCAGGAGGATGTCATGGGGTATGTTTGGTTGGGAAAAATGTTCAGGGTGAAGCGCAGGGCACCTTTTCACTGACAGTTCCGCACACGTCCCTGTACTGCCAACAGGAGAAGGGCTACTGATGCAACACCGGATGAATCATCTGAACAAAGGGAAGGGAGGCTGTAGTCAATGTATTTTTGTTTGTCCGCCATACAAATCTGTACCAAACTGGGCATGGGGCTCCTTTGTGACCAGGAGGAGGTCATGGGGTATGTTTGGTTGGGAAAAATGTCTGATGCAAGAGCGGATGAAACATCTCAAGAAAGAAAAACCAGGCTGTCTGCCAACAGGCGAAGGGCTGCTGATGCAGCACGTGGACAAATGCAGCATGATTTAAAAAAATATGCCTTTCACATATAACCGACAGGTTGCATATCATGAACATCCTGTCGCTGTCATTGGCTGAATGAATCATATCTGTGTTCATTGTAGAGCTCTAAAATGGAAAGGAGAGTCACTGGGATTGTGTTGCTCATATGGGAAGGTGAAACTGCCATCTCTACTTTGTCCACCTGAACCTCCACACTCTTTGATTTCAGGATTAACACCAATTTCAAAGCATTTCTTGAACAACATCAGGAAGTACAATTCCTGTTTTCAAATGACTTCTTTTGGTGCAACTAAAAAAAATACACGAGAGGATGGGTCCATGCCCACATTCAAAGTGCAAGGTCAAGTTTACCATACAATAGGATCATTACTTCCATTAACTAATGAGACAATTGAGTTCCTTCAGATCTACTTCATGGGAGATATTTCCATAACAGCGCATCATAGACACAGCAGAATACCGAACGTGAGACTGGACATTGTGATGGATTTAGAACGATTACTTCATGAGAACAACAGATATGTCACCCTTTTCAAGACTGCTCTTCAATGTATGTCAACAGATGATTATAAAGTTGTCATAAGAGCTGACAAAATGCCACAGGGAGAGCATCACCGACGATTCAATGCTCCAACACTTGATGAGGTTGCCATTGTAATGGTAGGCAATGACATTGGGAAGCGGGACATTTATCATTGAGAAAAGGAACAGAAGTCTTCAGCATGTGGCAGACACACACAGGTCGTATGATGCTCTTCAGTATCCACTAATCTTTTGGCAAGGCGAAGATGGGTATTACTTTGGAATTCCACAAACGGATCCATCTACTGTACAGGCAACTCTGTTGCTGGCAAGAAACTCAGTGCAATGGATTTTTATGCTTACCGACTAATATGTAGAGTTTCTGAAGAGAATCTCATCTTGAAATGCTGTTAACTTTTCCATCAATACATGTTATTGAAGCAACTATCATAACAGGTTGCGCAAGACGTGAAAAATGTTTTCATACCAAGAATATCGCGGATTCCAAATGATTTACCCTTTGATTTCAAATGGCTACAATTTCCTGTTCATTTGTCTTTTGCTATGTCAATAAGGCTCAAGGGCAATCGCTGCAAGTTGCAGGCATCAATTTGGAAAAATCCATGCTTTTCACACGAACAACTCTACGTAGCATGTTCTAGAGTGGGCAATCCTCAGAATTTCTTCATTTTTGCCCCACAATGGGAAAAACCAATATAGTGTATCCAAGGGCTCTGGAATAACCTATTACAATAAAATGTGAATCAGAAAACTGTTTGTTCTATTTCTATGTTGTGTTTCTTTCATTTGGGAAATTCATTATACATTTCCGGGCAACACCGGGTACTCCTGCTAGTAATAGATAAATTACAAAAGACAAATGAGAAATACAAACTATGGAAAAAATATGGATATTTCTACATTTCCTAACAAATGTAAATCTCATGTTGCTGCTCTTTTATTTAATGCAGAAAAAATAAGACTAATTAATTCAATAAAGAGACCAATTGGAGTTAAAATGATTTAGTGTTTGGGAGGTACACGTCTCCCTGGGCTGATATATTGTATTGTGTGTTTATGCGAGCATATAATCTGAAATGCTTGTTACCAGTAAATTCTAAATGTATTGTAAGCAAGCATGTTTGTCTCAGTATATGATAAAACGTTCCAACAAAAAGATAACGTGTTAAAAGAAACCAGACCTTATCAAAACTTATCACTAACATTCATGCATTTTCAATATTCTTAATATTGACTGCCAGAGAATAGCTGAAAGTACCCTGGATTCACTGAATCTGAGGAAATGAATACTTTTTGTTGGTTTTTCTTTTCATAACATTTATAAGATCAGGGTGGAACTTGCAGTGTATTTTGTTCTTAAAACTCTATTATAATATATTTTTTTAACTCATGACAAAGTCAGTCTGCTGTTATCAGAACACTCTATACATTACTAAGGATGTATTTCAAATTAATTTTTTTTTTTTTTGCAGGTAAAACTCTTGAGTAAGTGGTGACTGGTTTTACAGTAAAATGTAGGGTGGTTAAATTTAGTCATGTTTGCACAAGTCAACATGAAAGTTGAAGGGTTTTTTTTTTTGCAATCATAGTATAAGCAAATTTGCTACGTGAAATTGCATTCTGAAGTGAATCATATTTTTTGTAAAAATGCCATGTCTGTTGTTGCAGTTTACAATCTGGGTGTAGGATACCAATGATTCATAGGTGAAGGAAAAAGCCTTAAAACTTACCCAATACATCCCTGTTTATGAGACATCCGCATGATAAAAAAAGGAAACTAAAAGTACTTATTTTATCATATTTTTTTCGTATTATTTTATTTGAGGTGAGGACACGTTTCTTGCTTGTTTGTCTGCTTGCCGTGGCCGTTATGGGTTGGGTTATGACAACCCAACACTGACAATGCTAAGGTGCCCTCCACAATTACTTTCTACGTTATTTTACATAGCCGGCAGAGTGACATGCACTGCAAGTGGGAGGATGGTGAAGAAGAGTGCAGTGCTTGTTTGGATAGGTTCTGGCTACCCAGTGATCCTGCTGCGGGGTAAGCAGGTTAGAAAGAAAGATGGATGGATTTATTATTATTATTATTGTGCCTCTATTAGAGAAAAATATAATAATATGAATGAATGAATGGGGTGGCATTACAGATTAGCTAGGAGGAAGTAAGGACAGTTGTTGGTCCAGATGACATACTTGTGGAAGCACGGAGGTGTTTAGGTGAAATGGCAGTAGAGTTTTTAACCAGATTGTTTAATGCAGTTTTGTAATGTGAGAGAATACCTGAGGAGTGGAGAAGAACTGTACCAAATTTTAAGGACACTGGTGATGTCTAGGACTGTAGTAAATACAGAGGAATAAAATTGATCATACATAACATAGTTTCCACTACTCTATCCTATAACTAAGTTAAGAAGGGAGGTGATGATTACAACAACAACAACATTTATTTTATATAGCACATTTTCATACAAAAAAATGTAGCTCAAAGTGCTTTACAAAATGAAGAATAGAAAAATAAAAGACACAGTAAAAAATAAAATAAGTCAACATTAATTAACATAGAATAAGTAAGGTCCGATGGCCAGGGTGGACAGAAAAAACAAAAAAAACTCCAGACGGCTGGAGAAAAAAATAAAATCTGCAGGGATTCCAGACCATGAGACCGCCCAGTCCCCTCTGGGCATTCTACCTAACATAAATGAAACAGTCTTCTTTGTATTTAGGGTTCTCACGGAAGGATTTGATGATGATGGTCACGTCGACTTCTGGCTTTCAGTCCATCATTGTTGGAGCGTCATGATGCTTTGAGTAGGTGGTGGTGGCGCAGGCCACCACGAAGAAACTGGAAAAAGAAACAGAAGAGAGAGTAGGGGTTAGTACGGTTTTTAGAGCCACTATGAATAGTTATTATGATGAATTGAACATGCAGGCTATCCGGATTAAGTTAAAGTGAAGTTAGGAGAAGGCCATGTTAAAGTAATGTGTTTTCAGCAGTGTTTTAAAGTGCTCTACTGTATTAGCCTGGCGAATTCCTATAGGCAGTCTATTCCAGATTTTGGGTGCATAACAGCAGAAGGCCGCCTCACCACTTCTTAGTTTAACTTTTGGAATTCTAAGGAGACACTCATTTGAGGATCTAAGGTTATGATTTGGGATATAGGGTGTCAGACATTCCAATACATAAGATGGAGTGAGATTATTTAAGGCTTTATAAACCATAAGCAGAATTTTAAAGTCAATCCTGAATGACACAGGTAACCGGTGTAGTGACATAAAAACTGGAGAGATGTGCTTGGATTTTCTTTTCCTAGTTAGGATTCTAGCAGCTGCATTCTGCAATAGTTGCAAATGATTTATGTCTTTTTTGGGTAGTCCTGAGAGAAGTGCGTTACAGTAATCTAGTCAACTGAAAGGAAAAGCGTGAATTAATTTCTCAGCATCTTTCAATGATATAAGAGGTCTAACTTTTGCTATGTTTCTTAAGTGAAAAAAATGCAGTCCTAGTGGTCTGATGAATATGCGATTTAAAATTCAGGTTACAGTCAACAGTTACCCCTAAGTTTTTTTACTTCCGTCTTAACTTTTAATCCTAATGCATCAAGTTTATTTCTGGTAACCTCATTGAATCCATTCTTGCCAATCACTAAAATTTCAGTTTTCCTCTTTATTTAGTTTGAGAAAATTACTATTCATCCATTCAGAAATACCAGTAAGACATTGTGTTAGTGAATCGAGAGAGTCTGTGTCATCAGGAGCTATTGATAAGTACATCTGAATGTCCTCAGCATAGCTGTGGTAGCTCACGTTGTAACCTGAGATAATCTGACCTAACGGAAGCATATAGATTGAGAAGAGCAGCGGACCCAGGATAGATGGGATTAGTGAACAGCAGTATTGTTTCATGCTCGGATTTAACACTACAGATGCTGTGTTCTCCGATCTTTGCTCTGAGATTGTTAATGGAGAAGTATAAAAAAAATGACGGAAGGAATTGCATTGTATCATTGGATACCTAGAGAAAGCATATGACAGAGTGCCTAAAGAGGAGTTGTGGTATTGCATGAGGAAGTTGGGAGTGGCAGAGAAGTATGTAAGAGTGATATAGGATATGTCTGAGGGAAGTGTGACAGTGGTGAGGTCTGCGGTAGGTGTGATGGATGCATTAAAGGTGAGAGTGGAATTATGTCATGGATTGACTCGCTCACTTTGCACACTCATGCTAAAACATCATCAATTGTCCATCAGCAGCAGGCAGTATCTTTCCAAATGGTTGTTGTTTTTTTTTTTTAATAGTCAAAAAATATGAATGATTGCAAGTGTACCTTTTTCAGTTATTATTGTCTATTTCATATCTGGACATCAACATTCAACAGTGCCAATAATGGCACATTGTGATGACTTTCCAAAGTAAATCCATGCCTCAGGGGCCAAGTACCTTTTTCCTGTTCCACAAACTGCAGTGTGGACAGTCTACCTTAAGATGAATGGTGCAGTGTAAGAAGACAAACTTGATGTGCCTATTAAAATGGCTGAATCTCATAACAATGGTTTGCTTTTTGCTTTTTTACCTTTTTAAAACGTGATGAATATGTTTTGCAATTTGTGTGTAATCTCAAGACATGTATCAAAACTCATAACAATTTTGGCTTGAAAAATGAATATATTTGGTAAGCTTTAAGGCTTTTCATTTAATAACAGAACCCCGGTATTCATTAGCCCCATTATAAAATGCAAGAGCGGGCCAGTTATTTTTTTAAAATGTATAAAATATACTTCACTTTGCCACATGAAATTGTGTTCTAAATTAATATACAATGTATATTAATGGTTGAGTAAAACTCAACTTTGACTTGAAAAATACCAAACTGATCTCTTTTCTTTACACCACTTTCTTTCAGTCTGTGTTGTGTTTAAGAAACAGATTTTTTTTAAGGCTTTGCTTTTTTGTTCTGTTTATTTTTCTATTCCTTTTTGTTTACATGCTTCAGGTATTAGCTTTATGGGGGAATTTTCAATATGCTGTTTAATGAAACGGGTCATCCATTGTAATTAAAAGAGATTTTGTTTTGTTAGGGTTTGCATTGCTAATATGCCATTACTACAAACTGTATTGAATTTTAATCAATTATATTTTTGATATTCTAGGTTCTACTTTTAATATTTTCCATCATCAGGAAAAGGTTTTGGGATTATGGACGACTGGCACTAGTGTCAGAGAGCAAGTAAGAATATTTTGTGCTGCTGCAACTCACTTATTGCTGTTACAGATTGATTGACAGAATAATTATTTTTGGAAAACCGTTGTATTTTAAATGGATATTCTTTTCGTATTGGACCCCAGTTTTAATTGTATTAGGTCTCCTCATCCTGCCAGTTACTTTCATTTTGATTAATACTTTGTGCCTGTAACCTTGGCATTTTAACTTGGGACCTGTGAAAGCTTGAGACAACATGTATGTTGTGCTATTTGCATCTAATTCTTATATTTACAAACAACACTACACAATACTAACTTTTATAAAACTAATGTGTGTATTGTATATGTGGGGAAGATCCCAGTTTGGTGCGAAGACAATTCTTCATGTCGTCATTTCGCACGCTTCTCGATGGTCCGGGATTTTTCGGGTGATTTTCTATGTAATAAACTTAATGAGTTATAGCATTATGAAAATTGCATAATTAGATCTGGACAACCATATATGGGGCCTCGGAAGTAGTCAGGGTAAGGCGGGGACCAACTCTAGTTAGGGTGTCCGGGCCCAACAATTTGCACACATACTCACTTGCTTGTAGTTTAGAATGTCTTGTTAGTCAGACATGCCCACTTTAGTGAAACAGAGTTCATTATTATTTGTTGGGAGGGGGCTGGTGGGGGATTGTGTGGCTAGGGGGCTTATTTTGGGGAGTTAATGGATAGTTAATGTTAATTACAGTATGCAATTGCATTGTAACGTTGGACAGTATAATATAAAAGAGCATTTGTTTGGTTGAAATTATCCCCATTTATAAACTTTTTTTAATTCAAAAGTATGAAGAAAAAGTTCAGTGTTGTACATAGAGTGCTGCTTGTTTTGAAGAATGTATGAAACTATGGGTTCCTATTTTTTTGGGTGCTGGCTGTTTTCTGTGCAATGCATCTGTTACACTGTGTTTACACTAAGTAGGCTTGAGTAGGTATAGTAACTGGTGCACCTGCTGCAACACACTTTAGTCATTTAACAGGAAGTAATGGCTAACGTTTTATGTTTAGTAAGATGGCAAAGTGGGACTCTACATGGTAAGATTTCAGATAGTCTCTTTCTTTATACTCGATCTGGAGAAAATCTGTGTAGAGGATTTTTGCTGGTGCCACCTCTACTGTATGTGCTAAAATCTGTGGCAGACTTCATGTAAAAGCTTATCACCAGAATCTAGTACACTCTTAAACAAACCATTAAGCTTATTGCATTTATGGAGAAGTACAAGACGGGCTAGGAGGCTGACTAAATTGCCAGTGACCATAACTGAAACATAATATAATGTTATATAACATAACATAACATAACATAATGCACAAGACGGATTAGTATACATGGACTGACAGTCTCCTGGGAATAGTGAGTAGAGGAGATTATTTTGAGAAAAAAAGTCAAATGTAAAATCTTAATGAATGAGCATTACTAGCTGGATAGCCTGCATATTGTGCTTATTTGTCAAAGTGATATGAAAAAGGTTAATAGACTAGCTTCTCTGCAAGGCTTTTGTTTTTAGCCAGGCCAAAATTGTAGATGTGGAATGCTATAAACACTTTTCCACAACCACAAGCTGCAGGAAGGGCCTCAAGTTTGCTTTGGGCTTGACCAGTGTCGTATCTGCTAGGCTGCATGGCAGAGATCGCTGATGTTGAAAATCTGAACCACCCAGTGACTCTTTGTTACATCTTTGTGTTTCATAGTATATGAATGAATCGGCTAGGCTACATGCATCTTGCTGTACAGCAAAAGAAAAAAAATTCTTAAGTCCGGTTACGGTAGATGTCCATTAAGAAAGCCACCATCTTAAAACTTTTATCAGTTAAACAGTAATGGTTTTGGGCGCTTACCGCTATTCTGTACTGTAACAAAACATTAAAGTACTGCTAGATTGTTAATTGTAAATGTATGGCTTCCTGCAAAGTCACTTGAACTTTCTTTCATATAATGATCCCTTTTGTGATGTTTAAGTACAACTTTGCATACTTCTGATTTGGTAAGTTTATTCTTGTATGGTACTGTCTCTCTTAATTTTTAAAGTATAGATTAGCAGTTTATATTACAAGTAGCATTATTTATATACAGAAAACCACAGTTTCCTTTTTGTGGTGTGTTTTAATACCACAATGTTATGTCAAGAATCTTTTCTATCTTGGCACAAAGTCTCATTGTTTCTATCCATCAAGAAACAGAGTTGTAAAGCAAACAAAACTTGAGAAGGATAATAGTAGGATATACATAACTCCGTTTCTGGAAACTCCCATCTCCCATGCAGAAAGCAGAATGTTACATAACATTCTGAAACCAATTTATTTGGTGGATGGTGCCTATGCTGACAGCATTCTGTACAAAGCAGGAGCCAGTATTGGACAGTGCGTCTGTCTTTCACAGGGCTAACTCATGCATATGCCCGCACTAACACTAGGCCTTAACATTCATCATCTACTGATCTGCTTGAATTGTGATTAGCATTACACAAAATGAGAAAAAAGATTTCCAAATATCAGCCAGTCCAGGATTTCATGGAGTCTCGCTCTCAAAAACCACTAGCCGCCAGGCATCAAATTCAATAAGCAGCCAACTAGGTTTGCTCGGGCCGAAATGGCACTCAGGGTTTTGAAAGTTCAAACCCACAAACGTTTGGCATTTAGGATAGCACAGAACAAAGTTCACATATAAAATAAATTATTAAATACTTTAGGAAAGTAATAATCAAGAAAAAGACAAATGATCAGCCAAAAGGGTATGTTTAAGAGGCAACCCCAAATGAGAAAGTCTGGTATGAATTCCAAAACTGGAATCAAATAGCAGAAAGGTTTGCTAGTGTCCTGCAGCCTATTCAGGTAGTCCAGGTCTTCCAGGATGGTACATCCATATGTGCTGTCGCAAGAAGGTTTGCTGTGTCCCCTAGCATAGTCTCAAGAGCTTGGAGGAGATACCAGGAGATGAGTATCTACAAAATCAAATAGTACCTTACATTAGTGATAAGTACTTCTCAGTGAACCCGTGTTTGACGTAGCTTTGAATCCTGAAATATAAAGGCTGAGTGCAGCACTAAGTAGTAATATCACTGTGGACCACTGGGTTTCATCCACAGAATGCAATTTTTTAAAACTAAAACTCTTGCGGATACGCCTCTTCTTTGGGAAGAAACACTACATTTCCCTGATGGCAACATGAATTAGACAATCTACAAGTCTCAGACTTAATAAACTAACAATATATTCAATCTCTTTTTCGATGTTCCATTATTTCACTGTGTGATAATTTCCGTTTGTTTGCACTAATGCAATCTTTACTATCATTTTTTTGACACATTCGTGCTTCCATTATCTCAAACCTGCTCTGCATGTGTATCTGGTCAACGTTTTTGAATTCTTTGACGTTTTACTTTGTGATCTACTGTCTTATTTCTGGCTCCGGGCATGGTAAAATCTCTTGGCACAAAGTCTCGTCTTGCAAGACGTGAAAGTGCCTCTCTGAGAAAGTCACGTCTCATCTCTCTTCCCAAGATTTTTTTTTTACAATAGAGAGATGTGTAGTGAACTCCTCATATATACAATAAATGCACACTTTTTGTGCTGTACAGCTACTGTTGATTTTGCAAATCAGGTTGATGTATGTATTCTCATACTGTTTGTGTATGATTCCAGGTATTATTACCCATTTGCTTCCATGATTTTGTACAGCTTTCTCTACAGTTACTGGTTATAGCACCCTACTGTGTGTACTGTACAAGTTTTCAGATTTTCCTTTCTTTTAATGCAGACTATTACATTAATTTACATAGTGTACATATATCTTTACCAATAATTAAATAAGTCAAACCCATTATGATAAGGCATGGCCACTACATCTCTTCATAGATAAGAGTACCATGTTACCAAAGGTTATTGGGAAAACCAAACCCTTTATATAGTTTAAAGTATTTTCAAGCAGTGCATGCTGCAACAACATTTGTATCTAATTTTTTCAGGCAAAAATATTGTTATTGAAATATACATTATTTCATATAGCTTGTTCATTATTGCATGTTCATCTCTTGACATCCATCTAATAATAGTAATAATTCTTTGCATTTATATAGCACTTTTCTCACTACTCAAAAGTGCTCAGCAGTTGCAGGTTAAGGGCCTTGCTCAAGTGCCCAACAGAGCAGAGTCCCTATTGGCGTTTACAGAATTTGAACTGGGAATCTTCAGATTGCCAGTGCAGATCCCTAGCCTCCAAGCCATCACTACTGTTGTAAAAATGGTCATTTGGGTTACAGTCTGTAGTTATGAGGTTACTAACTGCTTTAATCTGCAAACTTTTACAAATTGTGTTATATAGTCATGTTGCCGGATATCTTAGGGCTGTGTTATATTTAATGCTACAAGATGCATATTGGGGACACTGCTGCTATGGAAGCAATGTACTGACTCTACTTACACATGTACTTTATGTGAAGCTGTAGGACTCCACTAGATGACAGTGTGAGGCACTGTTGCGAAGGTTCAAAAAAAGATGGCAACCGCGACACAGAAAATGGCATGTGACACCTTTAAATGTGTTGTCATTACAATGGGAGTATGCAATGCTTGTATTGCCTGTGAGAGAAAAGGATGAAGAAAAACATCATGAAAACTTTCACATGTCCGCATTTAAGTTTGACGATTTGCTTCAATGCACATAACCATTCATCAATCATCAAACAATGCACATTGATCCTGGTGGAGCGTTCCGTCACACTGCGTTATGTCGCAAAGGCCGGATCCCCACTTTTTTTTGATATTTTCCACTTTGCATGGACATATCTATCTTGAATTTACTTCCACTTTCAAAGACTGGTGATTGGATGCTAGCTGTTCTGACAGGCATGTTTGTCACTATGGAGATATTGATAGTAAACAATGATGCTGAAGTCATGTACCAAAACTTGAACACACATGCCACCCAAATTTTTGATGTTCCTGCAACTTGCACACACATTGCATTAATTTCTGACAGCATGCTCAGAAGACATGTCAAAAGAGAACTGGGAATGTGTGGCTATCATAAAACTTGCGCTTAAGTGTTCTGAGCGTCAAGTATATACCGGCCCTTAGAAGTTTCTGAGTAACTGACTTTCTGTAGTGTTTGCAGTAGCAGTAGCAGTAATGGGTTTAAAAATACCTATGTTGTGTCTTCTATAGACAAAATGTACTTTTTTCCATCTACTGTACTTTTAAAAATACATTGAACAGTACTTTGCCTTTATTTAATGGCTGGGGTGTCAGTGGTATGGCTGCAGATGATTTCATGCTGTAGTTTGCTATACTATTTGTTAAGACCCTAGCTGTTAAATTATGAACCAGAAACACCACTGAGTTTACAATTTATGAATTCTAAGGGTTCCATCTTATTTGAGTGAACATGAAGTGTTTTTTTTTTTGTTTTTTTTTATGCACAAGCAGATAGCACACACTTTGTACAGCCATGTTCCTACTGGGTAAGGGTGAGGGTACTATGGCAAATCTGTGCAGACACAAACAACTCTTTGTCATTTTGTCTGCTCACACAAGTGACAATTTACTTACAGGGAATGATTGAATGACCTTTAAATGAGAATGTTTCTGGGTAAGCTATGCTTGTTTCATCTTATGGTTGTTTATTGTTTTTGTCTCTTCTTAATTTAATTTGATTTAATAAAAAAATCTACAAAAAAGCAAATGTAATAGGAAACCGTATTGCAGCTCTTCTACAAAATCACACCTAGGAGATTCCCCTTACTGGCCCACAGATTACCATTCACTCATCACGTCACAAAGGATATGGGGGGAGGGGGGGTGGCTAGGAGTTGAATGCAGTATAAAATGATATTTTCATTAGATATACCATTGATACACTGAGGAAAGTGGTGCTATTAACATTAATGTTGATGCATTGCATCTACATTCCTATAGATGACTCTTAAAATGGTTTTCTTTTTCATTCCTGTAAATGTGTTGCTATCAAAATGACATTTAAAATGAGTCCAGCCATTGGTCAAGCATTTTGGGACATTACAAAATACTATCACATTCACTCTAAGGGCTCATTTATACTTCATGCTCAGAACGCATACGCGCCCGCATCATGGCTGCCACGCGTTCCTAGCGTTTATTTCACGCGTCCTCTGAGCAGGTCCTCAGAAATTAACGCTGACGCGGCGCTGAGTTGCAGTACCAGCAAAAAGTCGGGGGGCGCAGTGTGCTAAAAGTCAGAACGTGACGTCAGAGTCTCTGTTTACTATCTACATGTGACAGCAAGCCTCTATGGAGATCCTTCGGGGATCGATGTGCGCACTTTGCTGTTTGATGAATGGCTCAAATACAGCGCTATACATTATGCAACTTAACAACAGCAACATAATGTATAGCGTTATATTTGAGCCACTGAGAAAAAAATAAAGGACACGGTGAAAATGTGTACTTTGTGATTAAAGTGGAAATTTCGGCTTTAATCTCCATTTCCACTTTAACCTCATAGTTTACTTTATCATTAAAGCAGACGGTCGCAAACGTCATCCCAGTTTTTAATCGCTACGAGCTTCTTGGACCTGACAGCAGGTAAAGTAAAACAATAAAAAATAGATGGCACAAAAGATGGTATGTGAGACTTTTAAAATGTATCGTGTCATTATGATCGGGAATATGCGACGCTTGAATATAAAAGCACCACAAATGCATCTGTATGTCGGCATTTTGCTTCAGCAGCGGAAAGCAGCAATAGATCGCCAAACAGAACAAATTAAATGTATGATATTCCAACTCTCTGCGCATTTAGAATCTTTAGATTTATACTTGATATCACTTTCATGATGAAATGCATTAAAATGTGTATGTTACATTTTACATATAATTTTGTTTAAATAATGAATACCGTTAATAAATACACACATGGGGGAATAATTACACACATGGGGGTGCCATGGTGGCGGAGCGATAGCACTGCTGTCTCGCAGGGAGTTATGTTGCTGGTATTCCACACTGTGCTCCGGTTTCCTTCCAAAGATATGCAGATTTGGGGATTTGGTGCCGCTAAAATGACGCTAGTGTATGTGTGTGCTTGTATTCACCTTGCGATGAGCTGAGGCCTCGTCAAGGAACTGTTTCTCACTCGTGCCCAATGCTTCCTGGAATGGACACATACATCCCTGGATTTATGGATTTAATCAATAAACATCCTTTTCAGAGATATTGCGGTAAGGAGTTATCGGAATTTAATAGGTGTTCTAGGCAATTCACAACACAGAGAAGCCGAACATGTTCTCACCACGATAATATCTCGCACTGCCACCTGGTGGATTCCTCCAGATTTACGTAAAGAACACGCGCAAGTATAAACACTACAACGCTTGCGTAGCAGGAGCGTCCGCTGCAGCATGTGTCGCGTCGCGTGAAGTATAAATGAGCCCTTAGAATGCAACCTGTGTAAAATGTATTTTCCTTTGTGTGTGTTTTTTTTATTTTTTTATTTTTTTTTACAAATGATTTATCTCCTGTAGTCTCCACATAAACGTGTAGTGTTCTCATCATAAGAGATATATTTATGTATTAAACACACATTTATTTTAAAAAGTAGAAATGGTATTCTTTACATTTTCTTCATCTACATACAGTGAGATATAGGGCATTTAAGAGAGAGGGTTTTTTTTTTATTCCGAAATTTATTGGAATGTACAATAATTACCAACCAAGAGTATTTTAACTTTTTGAGTAAGTGTTGCTGCCAAGTTATATTTTGAAAAATGAAACCTAAAGCATCCCTTAAGAGGAAAACTCAAGACCCCTGAGAAAAAACCAGCACCGGCACAAGAACATGAAAGCTTCAGATTGTTTTGGAGCTGGGATTTGAACTTGCATCTCTAAAGCTGTTAGGGTAGCAGTGCTAATACCTTAAATTCTTTGTTGTTCATTTTTATAAATCTAGTTTTTGTCTAATCCTAAACGTTTCTTCTTTTTACTCCATGTTTTAGTGCACCGGAAGGAAGCCGTTACAAAAGGTTATCCTCTTCTGTATCGGTTGAAGAACCAGAATATGACAAAGTAAGCTTAATATTAAAGAAGTCGAGAGTAAAGTACAGGTGCCGGTAATAAAATTAGAATATCATGACAAAGTTGATTTATTTCAGTAATTCCATTCAAAAAGTGAAACTTGTATATTAGATTCATTCGTTAAACACAGACTGATGTATTTCAAATGTTTATTTCTTTTAATTTTGATGATAATAAATGACAACTAATGAAAGTCCCAAATTCAGTATCTTGGAAAATTTAGAATATCAATTAAGACCAATGCAAAAAAAGGATTTTTTTTAGAAATGTTGGCCAACTGGAAAGGTATGAACATGAAAAGTATGAGCATGTACAGCACTCAATATTTAGTTGGGGCTCCTTTGGCCTGGATTACTGCAGCAATGTGGTGTGGCATGGAGTCGATCAGTCTGTGGCACTGCTCAGGTGTTATGAGAGCCCATGTTGCTCTGATAGTGGCCTTCAGCTCTTCTGAATTGTTGGGTCTGGCGTATTGCATCTTCCTCTTCACAATACCCCATAGATTTTCTATGGGGTTAAGGTCAGGCAAGTTTGCTGGCCAATCAAGAACAGGGATACCATGGTCCTTAAACCAGGTACTGGTAGTTTTGGCACTTTGTGCAGGTGCCAGGTCCTGTTGGAAAATGAAATCTGCATCTCCATAAAGTTCAGCAGCAGGAAGCATGAAGTGCTCTAAAACTTCCTGGTAGACGGCTGCGTTGACCTTGGACCTCAGAAAACACAATGGACCAACACCAGCAGATGACATGGCACCCCAAACCATCACTGACTGTGGAAACTTTACACTGGACCTCAAGCAACGTGGATTCTGTGCCTCTCCTCTCTTCCTCCAGACTCTGGGACCTTGATTTCCAAAGGAAATGCAAAATTTACTTTCATCAGAGAACATAACTTTGGACCACTCAGCAGCAGTCCAGTCGAGACGCTTCTGACGCTGTCTCTTGTTCAAGAGTGGCTTGACACAAGGAATGCGACAGCTGAAACCCATGTCTTGCATACGTCTGTGCGTGGTGGTTCTTGAAGCACTGACTCCAGCTGCAGTCCACTCTTTGTGAATCTCCCCCACAGTTTTGAATGGGTTTTGTTTCACAATCCTCTCCAGGGTGCGGTTATCCCTATTGCTTGTACACTTTTTCTACCACATCTTGTCCTTCCCTTCGCCTCTCTATTAATGTGCTTGGACACAGAGCTCTGTGAACAGCCAGCCTCTTTAGCAATGACCTTTTGTGTCTTGCCCTCCTTGTGCAAGGTGTCAATGGTCGTCTTTTGGACAACTGTCAAGTCAGCAGTCTTCCCCATGATTGTGTAGCCTACAGAACTAGACTGAGAGACCATTTAAAGGCTTTTGCAGGTGTTTTGAGTTAATTAGCTGATTAGAGTGTGGCACCAGGTGTCTTCAGTATTGAACCTTTTTACAATATTCTAATTTTCCGAGATACTGAATTTGGGACTTTCATTAGTTGTCAGTTATAATCATCAAAATTAAAAGAAATAAACATTTGAAATACATCAGTCTGTGCGTAATGAATGAATCTAATATACAAGTTTCATGTTTTGAATGGAATTACTGAAATAAATGAACTTTGTCATGATATTCTAATTTTATGACCGGCACCTGTATGTTAAAAAAAAAAAAGTATTAATTTCTTTGGAAGTGTCACATGTTGATGTTAAACAGCATTAAATCACAGTGGATTTAATTTAGCTTTTTGATACTAATTATCAGAAAATTACTCTTTGATGTCCAAGTGAAAACAGATACCTGCAAAGTGAGTTATATTAATTACAAATATCAAATGTATAATTAATTCCACAATTATTCAATCCCTTTATTAGTTCACACAAAAATCCTCACTGGTGCAGCCAATTGGTTTTGGATGTCACATAATTAGTTTAACAGAGATCACCTGTCTGCTGTCAGGGTTGTCAGTTGATTTTAGTATAAATGCAGCTGTATCTGGAAGGTAAAACTTGTAGTTAGTCAGTATGGTGGTCTATAGTGCACAGCTGAGACGAAACAACACTTGAAACCGCTCAGTTTACAGCGATGCATAACAAAACATAATTTTTTATATTTGGTTGTATTTGTAATTGTCTTAACTACATAAACTATTTCTATCATTTAACATAAATTCTTTCAGTGACATAACTTTTACAATGTAAAATTAAAATGATAATTTGAAATGGAGTTATTTGGCTTCTGGATGTTAATATTGTTTTTTCTTCTTTTAGAACCTCTGCTCTTGGCTAGCTTTTGTTTTTCAAATGAAGTAAGTAATATGATGAGGTTTCAGTCTTTTATCAGTGTAACTTTTCAGATATTTTGAAACTGAGAGAAACTGAAGTTTTAAACAGCATGTTACAATTGTAATTAAGAAAATAAAACATATGGTCAATATGTATTTTCTTGGGATTCGCTCTGTTTTTTCCTAGACTATGTATCACTTCAAGAATAGATGTGTATTATTATTATTTATTATTATTATTATTAACCTAATCATTTGTTAATTTTGTAATATTATATAATGAGGAGGCTGAAACAGAGGAAAATATCTGAGGTTTTCCCAGGTTCAGTTTCTGAATCGTGTTTAAGGTTTTTAACTTGATTTTCAGAATTTGAATAACTGAATACAGCATGTAAAGCTAAGAAATGTGGCTACAGTTGTGAGGATCTCGCCATGTTTAACTATCATGTTGCGTTGTCATGTTTTATTTTTGCATGTATTGCATTTAATTATTTAAATGTTTAATTTAGATTTTCAGACAATACCATTGTGAGAAAGATGCAGTGGATAACATCTCTTGTGTAATGTCTCATCCTAAGTAAAATCCAGAGCAGTTGAGATAATCTAGAACTAGAAATGTGCAATTTACATATATATTTTATTTTAATCAGTTTAGTATGTGAAATAATCTGAAAAAAAGCAACAAGGTGGCTTGGTAGTTTTAGTGATCCTCTTTTATAAATCCAGGGTCTCATGTTTTATTCCATTGTGGTCACCGTTTGTGCAATGTTGAGAGCTGGGATTTATCCTGACAACTATTGTCACAAGATAAATTTGGACCAAGCACATTACAAGGCACAGTCACACACAACTAGGGTTGCAAACATAAATTTTTCATAATTAATTTATTTGGTCAAATATTAGAGCAAGTCATCAACTTAGCAGAACATTATGGCTTGTAAATTATAACGGGTACAATATCTATAGTTTTATTGTGAGTTGCTGTAGATAATTAATGTTAATACAGCATTGGTGACAAAAAAACGTGCTCTTAAAAATGGCAGTTTTTAAGGTTTTAAAACAAGCAATGGACAATCTTTCATATTAATGAACTGTTGATAAAGGACAGATTAAACAGCATTTACATCAAACGTACAAGTGTGCAGAGGTGTACTAATGCACAATTCCTAACTGTGATTAGGTTCTATATTGGATTCCAAATAATTCAATTGTGGTTTAAAACTGCTATCAAATGGTAGTGTATAAGATTCAGAGAGTTAATGTGCTCAGTGAATTTACATAGCTACGCATGAGTTATAATATGACCCTTTACTGTTCGGAAAGCGCCGAGGTAGTTTAATGAAATACTAGATCTACTGCAGAGAAGGGTATTTCATATTGTTGTCATATTTACAAAATCTTATTTACCTATCTCTTACAGAAAGGCATACCATTCAGAACATCCATCCATCCATCCATCCATTTTCCAACCCGCTGGCGCATAGCACAGGCCGGGGGGTTGGCAAGCAAAGCCCCCTAGTATAATACAAGAACAAAAAACACACACAAGCAAAAAATAAAGGCATACTTATCATTCAGTATAATTGTAGCAGTGTTTCCTTGTTTCGCCCTTGAAATGTCATAAGAGTGCGCCTCAGCTGTAATGCTGTCAGTTAACTGGATTGGCTGGGGCGCCATACTCTTCAACATGCTATATATAATTGCATGTAGATCAATTACTGGATGTCCTACTAACTGACTTTATCTTTTATTGATGGTCATTGTAAAAACACAATTTTATAGGGAACTGTATTCTTTTTAATTGCAGTGGGTAATCAAAAGGAATAATGTGAATATTCCTAATTATATGTATTACACTCACCTAAAGGATTATTAGGAACACCTGTTCAATTTCTCATTAATGCAATTATCTAATCAACCAATCACATGGCAGTTGCTTCAATGCATTTAGGGGCGTGGTCCTGGTCAAGACAATCTCCTGAACTCCAAACTGAATGTCAGAATGGGAAAGAAAGGTGATTTAAGCAATTTTGAGCGTGGCATGGTTGTTGGTGCCAGACGGGCCAGTCTGAGTATTTCACAATCTGCTCAGTTACTGGGATTTTCACGCACAACCATTTCTAGGGTTTACAAAGAATGGTGTGAAAAGGGAAAAACATCCAGTATGCGGCAGTCCTGTGGGCTTAAAATGCCTTGTTGATGCTAGAGGTCAGAGGAGAATGGGCTGACTGATTCAAGCTGATAGAAGAGCAACTTTGACTGAAATAACCACTCATTACAACTGAGGTATGCAGCAAAGCATTTGTGAAGCCACAACATGCACAACCTTGAGGCGTATGGGCTACAACAGCAGAAGACCCCACCGGGTACCACTCATCTCCACTACAAATAGGAAAAAGAGGCTACAATTTGCACAAGCTCACCAAAATTGGACAGTTGAAGACTGGAAAAATGTTGCCTGGTCTGATGAGTCTCAATTTCTGTTGAGACATTCAAATGGTAGAGTCAGAATTTGGCATAAACAGAATGAGAACATGGATCCATCATGCCTTGTTACCACTGTGCAGGCTGGTGGTGGTGGTGTAATGGTGTGGGGGATGTTTTCTTGGCACACTTTAGGCCCCTTAGTGCCAATTGGGCATCGTTTAAATGCCATGGGCTACCTGAGCATTGTTTGTGACCATGTCCATCCCTTCATGACCACCATGTACCCATCCTCTGATGGCTACTTCCAGCAGGATAATACACCATATCACAAAGCTCGAATCATTTCAAATTGGTTTCTTGAACATGACAATGAGTTCACTGTACTAAAATGGCCCCCACAGTCGCCAGATCTCAACCCAATAGAGCATCTTTGGGATGTGGTGGAACGGGAGCTTCATGCCCTGGATGTGCATCCCACAAATCTCCCATCAACTTCAAGATGCTATCCTATCAATATGGGCCAACATTTCTAAAAAATGCTTTCAGCACCTTGTTGAATCAATGGCACATAGAATTAAGGCAGTTCTGAAGGCGAAAGGGGGTCAAACACTGCATTAGTATGGTGTTCCTAATATTCCTTTAGGTGAGTGTATATATTATATACAATTTTATAGGGAACTGTATTCTTTTTAATTGCAGTGGGTAATCAATAGGAATAATGTGAATATTCCTAATTATATGTATAAAATTTATGTTGTTCACTCAAGCATTTGTTGTAGTGTTTTTCATCAGATTTATGTTCAAGCTTCTAAATTTATTTATTTTTTTGCCCTGATATAGCAAAACAATAAAGTTCTAACACTGAATTGTGTTTTATTTTAGCTTATTACAAGCAGTAATGACATTTACAGGGTGCACACTTAAGTGGCCTATGCAATGACTAGAACATTTTTAATTTTGGGGGTGTTTTCTCTGTTTAAACTGGAAGAAGAAAACTACAGATAATATGATTTGGAGGTTTTTTAAACGATCAGGGTTATGGGACTAAAGTCTGCAGATGTGAATGCAGTTGTAAACCATTTCAGAGTTCAGAAATAGGGAACCACTTCATAGTCCACAGGAATCTATATTATAATGTGTTTTGGGACTTTGTAAGAAGTGCCGGAACTCAAGGGCCAAAAGGGGTAATTGTCAGTACTGTGTTTGGTTTTCTCCCAGTAAATGTCTCCAAGAGGTAAGGAAGCAGGCTCCTTTTGGGCTGGACCCAGAATGGCTTATGGTGACCTGGCATGACTTATTTGAAGTACTTCTGGATTGGTTCCAAAGCTTTGTCATCATATTTTAAGTCTTAATTGCTCCACTATCCCAGTTTTGATTACTGCTGTTAAACTGATGTAATTTTTTTTCTTTTAGTTGAACGTTACTTCTAATTAGATGCAATATTAGTAGAAGGAATGAAATTGTTATGTAAGTTTCATATATATAAACTCTGTGACAGGCTTAATAGCAAGGTAGCAGCCTCCAGGATTCTGATGTCTTGCCATGTTAAGACAGGGGATTGACACTACTCTTGTCATGTCAAACAACCTATTTGATTGCTGGAGCTTGTTCCAGGATCCTTTCTACCATTTTCTGTGTCAGTCCCCAGTGTGTTGCAAAGTCCTAATAAGACAAATTATGTAAAGTAAAAAGCAGTTACGGGTGGTCAGGTCAGGGTGGGGATCATGCACTGGTACAGCATGTTGCCACACCCACTACACAACATAATAGCTTGGAATCCTGGTTTGCAACCTCCCCCCCCACCCCACTTCCCCCAGGCAGACACGCAGTCCAGTCTCACCCTCCGATAATAACCCTCTATCTGCCGCAGCCATGTGTTACATGAGCATCTCCTTGGCCAGATCCAGCCACTTGAGTCCACAACAGTGAGGATCCTGCGAGCTGGATCACCCTCGGGGGCCATAGTGCCGTAACTGATGTTCCCTCACAGAGTAGGTAATGTGCCTCATTCGGGACACCGTGAGCAACAACTCATTTGACACAAAGACAAACCAGCAGTCCCCAAGGATACTCTGAAGAGACACAATACCGAAGGAGTTCAGTCTTCATCTCTGGTTACTGGATAGCATCCATGTCTTGCAAACATATGGCAAGACGGGAAGCGCCAGGACTCTAAAGACTTGGACCTTCATCCTTTTGCATAGATTTTGGGAGTGCCGCACACCCCTTTCCAGCGATCTCATAGTCTCCCATTCCATCTACTGACTTCATAGGAAGAGTCACCAGAGACATGAATGTCACTCTTGCGGTAAGTAAACCTCTTGATAAGGTCAACACTCTCTCCGCAGGCAGACACACTGCTGAGGGCTGTGCCCAAGAGGTCATTAAAGGTCTGGATCTTAGTTTTTATCCAGGATATTCGCAAGCCCAGACTGGCGGGTGATGCCTCAGCACCACACAAGTTCTTATTACCGACAGGCTTGATCCCATTGGCTCTCCAACGGTTTTGACTCTTCCGGGGATAGGGCTCCCGAGGCATCTACACGCCACCCCCCCTTCCAACACACCCAAAAACCACCTTTCATAATGTGAGCAGCCTTCCTATGGGTAGTTGCAAAAGAGCTAATCCCTAAGAAAGCAGAAAGGAGTCCTCTCTGTTGTGTCAGAGCTGCATGTTGGGTTTTTTCTTTTTTTTTTTTAAATGGTGGCTGAAGTGCCAATCCCACCACCATTCACCTTGATTTTCCAGCAAGTTGGAGGACCACTTGCAGGGCTGGATGCAGTTTAACATCATACCCAAGACAGTGTCCTGGGTATGGATATGACACAGTTACAATACTGCAATTATATTGTTAACCTTTTGGCTCATTACACTCATCTGCTTTGAAGTTAAAGTATTGCTAAATGATTAATTTTAGTCACCAGTCCATTTGTGTGTCATTGACTATAGTAAAAGATGTTTTTTTTTATTACCTTATTACAGTGTATGAAACCATGCGACCAAACCGAAAATTGCAGGAGATGCAAAATAGCATTGTTACCTTACTCAGTTAAATTGTGATGTTCCATCCCAGGTGACATCATCAACCAGTTTTGTTTAAGGAGGTGATTGATTGAGTTAAAATTTCTACACATCACACAACCCTAGCTGTTACTGAATTTACCAGTTTGAATGCCTTTGGTTCTTGTACCACTACCAAACGTGAGTACTAAGAAAAGCAGCTGTGTAGGATTGCTGAGGTCTTTAAATATTCCATTTTAGGTGTGAAGTAGTTGATTCTGGAAATTGGCATATTTCATATTTTCATATTCATATGGTGTTCAAAGACCAACCAGATATTTCCATAAAAATGCTTTTGGAACATTGAAAATTTTTTTTCTCAAAGAAAGACTATCTGTGTCTAAAGTCTATGTGGACTGAATTGATCTCAAACCTATGTTACTATATGAAAGATATATTAAATAGTTATACTCATCTGCTGATGTGTTCTTGTCCATTTCTTTTCTGTTTTCCTGACTGCATACTGTGCGACAACAAAGAATGTGCTTGGAATATGTAGGAGAAAATGCTTAAATGTGTTTTGTATTTCTGCTGTGTACTATAAGAAGGGGGCGGCACGGTGGCGCAGTGGTAGCGCTGCTGCCTCGCAGTTAGGAGACCCAGGTTCGCTTCCCGGGTCCTCCCTGCGTGGAGTTTGCATGTTCTCCCCTTGTCTGCGTGGGTTTCCTCCGGGCGCTCCGGTTTCCTCCCACACTCCAAAGACATGCAGGTTAGGTGGATTGGCAATTCTACATTGGCCTTAGTGTGTGCTTGGTGTTTTTGTGTGTGTCCTGCGGTGGGTTGGCACCCTGCCCAGGATTGGTTCCTGCCTTGTGCCCTGTGTTGGCTGGGATTGGCTCCAGCAGACCCCCGTGACCCTGTATTCGGATTCAGCGGGTTAGAAAATGGATGGATGGATGGACTATAAGAAGGGCTCACTTTTAATACTTTTAAGTCTAGACTGCATTTTCACATGAATATCATATTGTCTTGTTGTTCTGATTGTTTTTAATACTGCATTTAAGGTTTTTATTTGCTTGTGTGACCACCAAGGAAGTGCACCAGCTCCTCAACACCCAAAATGACAGACATGTTTTATACCAGTGGGAAGCGCTTCTCCATCGCTCTCCATAGCAGCAAGCAGAGTACAAAGCACCAGTTAAATATACAGCACACAGCACTTTTTCTTATCCCTCAGTCCTTTCCTTTTCCACTCCTCCTCAGGTAAGTGTTGTCTCCTCCCTCCCGACTCCTGCTCCTTGAATGGAATGAGGCTGCTCCTTTTATAGAGCACCCAGAAGTGCCCCAGGTGTCCTGTGATCTCCTTCTGGGGGGTACTTCTGCAGGACTGCTGTCACAACCGGAAGAATGCTCAGCAGTTCCCCATTGGGCCACTGGCCGTGACCACGGGCCCCAAGCGGGGTTGAGCTTCCATTCTCCAAACCCATAGACCATAAGCCAGGGGGACTGCTGTCTGTCGTCCAAAGGGAGATACTGCCCCCTGTAAGCTTTCTCCCCCAGTACTTCAATCATGGAGGCGTTCTGGCCAGGTAAAAGCCCCAACTGTCTGTCATACTTGTTGTTTTAGTTTCATCGAATATGTGTAAACTGGAGGAGATAAGAGGCTAATGAAAGCAGGTAAGGGGAACTTGACAGCAAAGAGGATTTTGTTTTCGGTGGTTTATTTGATTATTCTCCAAATGTTGATTCCATCCTTGCAAGTATTGGTTCACCAGTCCAGATTTATCTATAGAATCTTCTATGAGCTTTTTGAATACATCTTTTGAATTTTCTAGATCTTCACTAAATTTCTGGAGCCACCCCAAGACCATTGGATTTCTTAGATAATGGGATGTCTCAACTTTCAAAACTTCAGTCTTCTAATGTTGTACTTAATAGAATGGTAGGAGTAAACGGTGTTAATCCACACAGATATTTATTATTCCCAGTAGGTTTACATGTTTCTGAATAATTTATTTTCATAATACTGTTTTACCTCACAAGACTGTAGTTCTTATCTACTGTTAAAAATGTTTTGTTAAATTCCTTGTGCTTTTTCTGCAGTGCATTATTAGTGGGTTCTGCATCAAATCTGTATATTTCAGTTACAGGCTCCCAGCTAAGATAACACCTTGTTGGCTTAATTTACAATGTCAAACACAACATATTATTGAAAAAACTTTGGATACAGTAGAACCGCTGGAAATTGTCACATTTACTAAAGCGTTTCTGTGTTTAAAGATCTTTGACATGTGTCTGAGAGAATAAAGTTAACTTCAAGGAGTAATATGATTATTGCAAATGGAATATTTTGGTATGCATGCACATTAAAAGGATATATAAGCATTTGTTTTCAAATGCATGAAGAGACTAATCTAATTGTTGGGTAAACCGATAAAATGTCCTGGATGATTTAAGAAGTGACTAAGTGTCATGTGCACAGTAGGGCTGTGCATTGGCAAGAATTTTGCGACTCGATACATATCATATTACAAGGGTTATGATTCAATATATTGCAATACTGCAAGCAAGGTGATATATTGCAATTTTTTTTACATCTAATTTTAGAAAAACTGTCATAGTATAAAGAACACACCACCATATTTTTTTACTTTTTTATGCAATTAGAACAGTGGGATCTGCAACTGCATTTATCACAGTCCCTATAACTTCAAACATCATAGCAATCTTTTGTGCAATAAGGAAAGGAATTAACATGTTTCTATATCACTAAAAAAATCACTGTAGTTTTTGATCCTGCTTTAAAAGTTTACAGTATGCCACACTGTTTCAAGTAGTTTATAAGAAAATGCATAACATCATAGCACTGTAACCTGAACAAATGAATTAACATTTGTTTGCAGTATATCCGTAAAAATAAGTGTTCGGAGGATATATATATTTTGATAGTGAACATTTTCAGATCTTGGATTGCACATGTTACAATTTGTATGTATGTCTGTGCTTATTTTTTAATGTGGAGGAAGATGAGCTGGTCAACATGCCTAGCTTTCAGAACATGTCTTTGTGCTGAAACAGTGTCTCCTGCAGTGGAGAAATCTCTTTCCGTGGAGAACCCTGTTTCCAGGAATGCAAAGGAAACTCTTTGCTGCTCTGAATAACTGAGGGTACTCATGCTCATGTTCCTTCCACCAACTGAGAGGGTTTTCTTCTCTAAACTTCTTGATCTCAGCTGCAGCAGTATCCTTGGCAGGGGCAAATGTAGCTCCAAGCAGGTCAGCCAGTGCACTTCAGCTCCTTGGTCTTTTCGTGGGTGGCTGTGGCATGAAGAGTCATACTTGTAGTAAGGTGGGTGATCAGCCTCCTGTGACTGGTCAGTCTCTTCCACCAGACTGTCCACCTTATCTTGCTGCTGAAAAGCATCAAATCAAACTAGTATTGGCAGAGTGGCAGCTCTGCAACTATAGATCTGCATTGGTATCTGGAAGGTTGCTGGTTCAAATCCCATTACTACCAGAAGGGTCCTACTTTTGAAGTTGATGAAGTAAATACTTGTGCTGTCTGTGTCGCCACCAGTGGTACCATTAAATGGTCTGATCGGAGATGAAATATAGGACTAGGTAAACTTTTGTGAACTAACGCAGTTAATGTTTATTGGATAAGAAGGAAATCAAATAGTTTCTTTAAACACAGAAAATATTACATTAAGTACTTGTTGAGAATGTTTTATCATCACGCCTATAATTTCTGAAGTTATGGGACACAATTCTGAGATTTATAGAAGGGGAAAAAATGTGCTTCATATCAATTTCACACACATGGTACAATTAGGAACATAGTTAAAGTAGAAAACTTAGGTCAACTTCAAGTCATACTGGGACTTCTTTGAAAATGAGTTAGCCTGTTCTAACTGCCTAGGACAGAAAGGATATTGATACAAAATGGGAAACCAAAAATAGCAGATTTCTGGCACTATGGGCAGGAACCCAGAATAATGAGCAGTATAAGTTGGTCACTTATACAGCCAGATATAGTATATGGGGGATCATTATTGACCTTGACAGGTGTTACAGTAGGTGGTGCACTTTTTGTGATTTTTCTCTTCTGTTTTGCTGCCAAGTACTTCTTTTATTGCCAGAATTGCAAACTACCAAACCGCTTTACAAATTATAGACTGGCAAGTTATGGAAGTAAAATGCAATCTTATTTCCTCTGGTGAAACATTAAGATAAGATAGGTTGCACATTGTACCTAGGATGGAGCATTTGTCAGAGAATAAAGGAAACGTGTTTAAACAGGTAGTTGAGGGATCCATGTATTATGAAAGATGCATTTTGTTTCTGCTAATGTTATCCTAGTATGAAAAAATTGGCACCCACCTGACGTTAACAGCCGTATTCAATAATTTTCTTTGACTTGTGTTCTTTTTATGTTTGGAATCCATTACTTTAAGAACCTGTATTTTTGGCTTGTTTAGTGAATATTTTTGTTGTGTACATTTTTATGTTTCTAATATTTACAAAAATTGCGTTTTTTTTATTTTTTTTATTTATTTATTTATATAAATCAAATGAAGTCTCATTAAGTCAAGGAATTCAGTTTTTTTTTCTCTTTTTTTGCAGTAAAGAAAAAATTCAAGAAAGATGTGGCATTGATGCTGTGCACTACCTGAACTTCCAAAGACACCTTATATTTTTGTTGGTGATTTTCAGTATTTTGTCAGTGGCTGTTATCTTGCCAGTAAACCTCTCTGGAAAGTTGTTAGGTAAGATTGATAAAACAAACCCCTATTGTCCATACATCAGTTTTTTAATGTATTTAATTTAATACAGGGTAATGAGCTGCTGTTGCGTTTTATGTTTTGTTGTGAAACAGTGTTCACAAAAGGCACAAGTTAATGCTGGAAATGCCTAAATTGTTAACCTTGATTCACATGTACTTCCTGTAATACTTGGCCTATTTTACATTTACTCAGCACAGACAACCTCAAATAAAAAACAAAAATACATTGAAATCTTTAATACTCTATTAGGTGCTAGAAGTGGCTCACTCACGGGGTGTCCCTACCAGGATTTGTGGACGTGTTGGGTCAGTTTTCAGATTGCTTCCCCAGAAAGAGCTACACTCCACCCTATCAAAAGCTAAAAGCTGCCACAAAGGCTATTCTTTCAGAGTTTTCCTTACTCTGATAGCTACCTTTTGAAGGGGGCTTCAGAATTTAATAGAAGCAAAAGGGCTTGCTTGAAAGCCTTTCCTTGCTGGGTCACGTTGGGCTGCACTCAAATCATTACTGAAAGAACTTCTCTTGGACAAATTCAGCTTTATATTACCACTGATCAGTCCCCGCTAAATGTCAGTAAACAACCAGATGACTTCAGTGAGGCAATACCCAGGTTTTTATTCTAATCTTTATTTTTATTTATTTGCAGATAAACTAGGAGTAAATGTTAGTATTGAAGACATACAACCTGAACGATTAAAATCAGGGTCTCACAGCAAGCTTTGTATCGGACGGCCATTTTAGCATTTGAGCCTCAGAGACATGACTGCACTTTGTGAGCTTTAAAATATAACTATAGTCTTGGTCACACAGTTTAAGAGCGATTTATCTAAATTAAACGCACAAAAATGCACAAATTAAATATTATGTGTCATATTTAACATACTGCAAAAGCACAATTTTCGAACAGCATTTCACTTTATATCTCTTTCTAAATAGAATTTTTCATATTTTAAAATGTTAGACATAATACCTAAACCTGTTAAGAAGAGTTGTCCGGCTGGTTACGGTTTATGAAGTGTCATCTCGAGGGCACAAAGCTGGAGGAGTGTCAGAGCAAAATAACAAGAGTGGTGCTTAATGAAGAAGCCAGATATTACCCCAGAATGCTAGTGGTCAGGGAGCACAGTAAGTGCTCCTTTAAGAAAGTGGGCAACATGAAGGCTGCCTTGGAGGTACAGCTCTTTAAGGACGGTTTTCTCCAATAATTATAATGAAGTGCTGTATTTCAATACATTCATTTATAATGGATATGTATACTGATGTTAACAAAATTGTGGTATTTGAAATTTTATACCTTTTTTATTAAAGTTTACCGTTATTGTTCAAATGAACAATATTGTGCCTTTTTCTGTAAAAGAACATAAATATAATGTATAAATACTAATGACAACAAGACCTTTAACATGCTTGTATATCAAAGTAATTACATCACTATCCTTTAAACTATTACTGGCATTCACAAAAAGAAAAATGTAGTGCAGAACTTGAATTTGAAGGTGAATCCCCATGTCTATAACACAAAGTCTAACAACAAGTGGGAGAGGGAGGTATAATCTTGGGGGGATTTCATTATAGGGTTTGTAAAGGATGTCATGGTCTACCTGATTAAATTTAGCATGTGCACATATTAAATTTATTCTCTTGACATTTTGTCTCTTGTAGCTAATAAGTACCACTCAAAATACACACTTAAAATATAAATTCAATCATTATTATATCTGTACTGTTGAATTAGTGAATTCTAAGATAATTCAGCATATTCCCTTTTAAAGCACTTTTTGTTTTTTGTTTTTTTCTGGTTTGTCAGAGACTTTGTTAGGTCTGTAACATTTGCTGTTGTATGATTTATACTTACATCATTAATATGTTAAAAAAATATTATTAAAGAGTCATAATGGATGAGTTAAATTACTTTAAATTTCAAATGTCATAAACTCCTGGGGCCTCATACATAACGGCGTGTGTAGAATTCACACTAAAACAGCGCAAGGACAAGAGCGGAAATGTGCATACGCACAAAAACTTTCAGATGCATAAATATGCGCGTTTGCCAACTTCTACGTTCTTCCGCTCCATAAATTCCGTTCAGCATGAAAAGTAATACATGTGCACGTGCCTGCTGTCCCACCCAAACACCTCCCAGAATTACGCCTCTTTGAATATGCAAATCAATGTAAATAGCCCTTAAGCTCGGCGTTCTGTGAAAAGGCAGTGGCAAAGCACGGGGTAAAATAGAAGAATTTCAGTGAATACCAAGTGGAGGCAAGGAAAAATGTACTATTTTTGTTGGTTTAAACAGTGGTATAAACAACAAAAGAAAGTTGATCGAGTGACATAGTGTCGGAGAAACTCGAAAACTGAAATTCACAAAGTCGCAGTGCCTGGTTGTCTCCACACATACCGCTTAGAATTAAGGCCAAAAAGTTCTATCTTGGTCTCATCAGACCAGAGAATCTTATTTCTCACCATCTCCGAGTCCTTCAGGTGTCTTTTAGCAAACTCCATCCGGGCTGTCATGTGTCTTGCCTCTCCTCAGTGTGTGGAGACTTCCAGGCACTGCTCATCACTTGTCCAATACAGTCCCCACAGTGAAGCATGGTGATGACAGCATCATGCTGTGGGGGTGTTTTTCAGCTGCAGGGACAGGACGACTGATTGCAATCGAGGGAAAGATGAATGCAGCCAAGTACAGGGATATCCTGGACAAAAACCTTCTCCAGAGTGCTAAGGACCTCAGACTGGGTCGAAGGTTTACCTTCCAACAAGACAATGACCCTAAGCACACAGCTAAAATAATGGAGTGGCTTCACAACAACTCTGTGACTGTTCTTGAATGGCCCAGCCAGGGCCCTGACTTAAACCCAATTGAGCATCAATGGAGAGACCTAAAAATGGCTGTCCACCAACATTTACCATCCAACCTGACAGAACTGGAGAGAATCTGCAAGGAGGAATGGCAGAGGATCCCCAAATCCAGGTGTGAAAAACTTGTTGCATCTTTCCCAAGAAGACTCATGGCTGTATTAGCTCAAAAGGGTGCTTCTACTAAATACAGAGCAAAGGGTCTGAATACTTAGGACCATGTGATATTTCAGTTTTTCTTTTTTAATAAATCTGCAACAATTTCAAAAATTCTTTTTTTGTCTGTCAATATGGTGTGCTGTGTGTACATTAACGAGGGAAATAATTTAAATAATTCTAGCAAATGGCTGCAATATAACAAAGAGTGAAAAATTGAAGGGGGTCTGAATACTTTCCGTACCCACTGTATGTGTGTGTATATATAGCAAATTACCCGTGCTTCACAGTGGAGAAGTAGTGTGTTAAAGAAGCAATGAAAAAGGAAAGGAAACATTTTGAAAATTGATGATTGTCAATGTAATTGCTTTGTCACTGTTGTGTGTGTGTATATATATATATATATATATATATATATATATATATATATATATATATATATATATATATATATATATATATATATATATATATATATATATATATATATATATATATATATATATATATATACACACACACATAAACGTATAGCCTAGATATACATATACACATATATATAAATATATATATATATTATATAGTAATCCCTCCTCGATCGTGGGGGTTGCGTTCCAGACCCGCCCGCGATAGGTGAAAATCCACGAAGTAGAAACCATATGTTAGTATGGTTATTTTTATATATTTTAAGCCCTTATAAACTCTCCCACACTGTTTATAAATATTCCCCGCAGAGTTATACAGCATAATCCCTTTGTATTCTCTTTGATAATAGGTAAGATTCATTGAAATTATGTATATAAACACACTGTTTATATACAGTAAAACCTAAATATTATTTTAAAGATATTGAGTGTCTCCGATATCACATATGTTACAGCCATTACGATAGACAGGCCACCAGCAATAAATTTGTACAATGCAAGAAAAATAGTATACAGTACATGTACCAAGTACTGTAAGTAGAAAATTAATTATGGTTACTCACCAACAATGACACGATGACTTGTCCGATAACAATGAGTTTAATTTTACTGCACAACAAAGGAGAGCGTTACTGCCCTTCTTAAGGAGCCACTTCAGGCGATTGTGTAGCACTGCCGTTGTTCTTCTTCTGGCAGTCTTCAATCCAAATCCCTAAAGCAGACTCCATCCAGACTACTGCCTTATTACATCCACTTACAAATCGTTTTGCACCCTGGTTAAAAGGACACTGCGGCCGTAGATCTTATATTCCTTCCCTACTTTTTAAATAAAAAGAATCGTAGCCTTCAACAAATCCAAAACGTTTACCTTTTCGGCAATCGTTAACATCTTCTGTTTGCGCTTGGGCACGCCCCCTGAAGCAGTAGCAGATCGTTTTGGAGCCATAATGAAGGGCTTGACTATGCACAAAGATAAACACAAAAGAGCACAACTCTTTGCACAGCGAAACACGTTGATGCTGAATGAGCGAGACGAGACTTCCTGGTTAACACTGCATTCAGCACGCAGGAACTTAACTGCGTGCTCTGATTGGTTAGCTTCTCAGTCATCCGCCAATAGCGTCCCTTGTATGAAATCAACTGGGCAAACCAACTGAGGAAGCATGTACAGAAAGTAAAAAGACACATTGTCCGCAGAACCCGCGAAGCAGCGAAAAATCCGTGTTATATATTTAGTTATGCTTTTATATAAAATCCGCGATAGAGTGAAGCCGCGAAAGTCGAAGTGCGATATAGCAAGGGATTACTATATATCTCTCTATCTGTATCTGTATATTAATATACATATACACACAGTCTTTGGGGTGCGAGCAACTGTTGCTGGAGGTGCCAGAATCCATGAAGGAAGAAAAATAAATTAAGATTTTGTACAAATGTTTTTCATTTATCCATTCCTAAATAATTAAATGGGCAGGCTATTTCGTATCAGTGCAATATGCTGTTTGCTAAAACGGATGACTCCCGCTCTTACGTGCAAGTCTGCCTGGATATTATGAACTATAGTATCTGTTCAAGTTCTATTTAAATTTTAAATAGAAGGAATTTTTATTTAGTCGACAGAATATTATTCCGGAATAAATCAACTCAAACCTTAAGTAACTTATATTTTGCTGTCCATAAAAATATATCCTGTCTAAATTATACAAATTCAAATATGAACATGGTGCATAACAAAACCTGGAAATATAAATAAAATGTGTTCCTTTCAGCAATAACAAATCAAATCATTCTGTTGTCTTTGCTCATATGTCATTTTATTAGAGCTGGACGCCTGGCATCTTTTTTTGGCAACAAGTTGAAGAGCTTCTCACACAGATATGTGCTACCAAACATTCACAAGGTTCAAGCCGCATGTAGACGGAGCTGGAGCATTTTTGCGGGAATGGAGTGAATAAACTGTGCGGGCCGTGCAGTATTGTACTTTGCGTTCAGTGTGCCATTACACTGCAGCTCAATCACCTCCATCTGAATCTGCACAGGTGCAGTTTCCACATCGACGGCAAATGGTTTGGGAAACCTCTCAAAATAGTTTTTTTGTTCTTTAAAGCCACCAAAGCGCAGTGCGAACTCAGTGCGCTCAGTTTATCAGCAAAGTGCGTATTTGGGAACAATGAACACCGTTGTGCGGACTTGGTTCAACATTACTTGGCAACAGGGAAAGTGGGGCAAGTTGCACTGGTGCATTTGTGTCTCCCATAAAAGTAGCTTCACTTGAAATCACTTTGTGATTTTGCACGGGTAAAAACGTCGGCTGAAGTGTCAGATTCTTCTTTAACTCTTCTGCTTTCTGTATCTTGTGCATTGCATTCAGGTCTTTCAGGTTATCTTGATGTTTTGTCTCATAGTGCCGTCTTAGATTAAATTCTGTAATTACAGCCACATTAGCTCCACAAATGAGACACACGGGTTTACCGGCAATGTCAGTAAACATATACTCCCATCGGTTTTTAAAGGCTCTATGTTCAGAATCACCTTTTCTCTTTGGTATCGTGTGGGCTAGCTTGGCAATAACTTGCAGCATCATAAGCTAGACTTGACTAACGCGGTAAGTGTTCGGCAAGGCAGCTGAAACGCTGCATTATGGGATCTGTAGT